>NW_028181419.1:0-32500 GCF_964211825.1 Aythya ferina
GGGGTGATCCAATTCATTTTGGGGGTGTTTTTGACGTGTTTTGGGGGTCTCCATTGGGTTTCGTTGCGTTTTCCGTGGTCATCATGGTGGAAAGGGGTAAATTGTTGGTTTTGGAGAACATCAGGTAGGTTTAGGTTGGTTTTGGGATTGGATCTATGGTTTTGGGGGATTTTCTTTTGTTTTTGGGGGTGATCCCGTTCTTTTTTGGGGTGTTTTTGACGTGTTTTGGGGTCTCCGTTGGTATTCTTGGGTTTTATGTGGTCATGGTGGTGGAAAATTGTAAATTGTGGGTTTTGGAGAACTTCAGGTAGGTTTAGGGGAATTTTGGGGGTGGATTCATGGTATTGGTCTTTTCTTCTGTTTTTTTTTTTGGGTGATCCTGTTCTTTTTTTGGGGTGTTTATGACGTGTTTTGGGGTCTCCGTTGGGTTTTAGTTGGGTTCTTGTTGGTCATCATGGTGAAAAAAGTGTAAATTGTGGCTTTTGGAGAACATCAGGTAGGTTTAGGGGGACTTTTGGGGCAGAGTCATGTTTTTTGGTGTTTTCTTCTGTTTCTTGGGGTGGTCCCGTTCTTTTTTGGGAAGTTTTTGAGGTGTTTGGGGGTCTCCGTTGGGTTTTGTTGTTGTACTCGTTGGTCATCGTGGTGGAAAATGGTAAATTGTGGGTTTTGGAGAACATCAGGTAGGTTTAGGGGTGGTTTTGGATTGGATCCGTGCTTTTTGGGGATTTTCTTCCAGTTTATGGGTGATCCCTTTATTTTTTGGGGTGTTTTTGGACGTGTTTTGGTGTCTCGTTTTGGGTTTTCGTTTGGTTCATGTTGGTCATCCTGGTGAAAAAGTGTAAATTGTGGCTTTTGGAGAACATCAGGTAGGTTTAGGGGGGGACTTTTGGTGTGGATCTATGGCTTTTGGGGTTTTCTTTCGTTTTTTAGGGTTTATCCCGTTCTTGTTTTGGGTGTTTTTGACTTCTTTTGGGGTCTCCGTTGGGTTTCGTTGGGTTTTCCATGGTCATGGTGGTGGGAAAATTGTAAATTGTGGGTTTTGGAGATCATCAGGTAGGTTTAGGGTGGTTTTGGGGTGGATCTATGATTTTGAAGGATTTTCTTCCAATTTGGGGGTGATCCCTTTCTTTTTTTTTTTTTTTTTTTTTTTTTTTTTTTTTTTTTTTGACGTGTTTTGTGGTCTCCGTTGGGTTTCGTTGGGTTTTCCATGGTCATCAATGTGGAAAAGTGTAAATTGTGGGTTTTGGAGAAACTTCAGGTTGGTTTAGGGGGATTTTTGGTGTGGATCTATGGCTTTTGGGATTTTCTTTCGTTGTTGGGGTTGAACCAGTTCTTTTTTGGGGTGTTTTTGACGTTTTTTGGGGTCTCCGTTGGGTTTTGTTGGGTTCTCGTTGGTCGTTAAGCTAAATGGGAGTGGATTGTGGGTTTTGAAGAAGATCAGGTGAGTTTTAGGGTGATTTGGGAGGGAAATGCATAGTTTTGTTTTTTTTTTCTTCTGATCCAGTTCTTTTTTGGGGTGTTTTTGATGTGTTTTGGGGTCTCCGTTGGTTTTTGTTGGTTCTTGTTGTTCATCATGGTGAAAACGGGTAAACTGTGGGTATTGGAGAACATCAGGTAGGTTTAGGGGGACTTTTGGGGTGGATCAACGGCTTTTAGGGTTTTCTTCCAGTTTTGGGGGTGATCCCGCTTTTTTTTGTGGTGTTTTTGATGTGTTTTGGGGTTTCCGTTGTGTTTTGTTGATTTCCTAATGTGTTTTAAGTTTGTTTGGGAGTGGACTTTGGGATTTGGAGAACATCAGGTAGGGTTTAGTGTGGTTTTGGGGTGGATCTATGTTTTTTTGGGGTTTTCTTTCTTTTTTTGGGGTTATCCTGTTCTTGTTTGGGGTGTTTTTGACTTGTTTTGGGGTCTCCGTTGGGTTTTAGTTGGTCCTTAAGGGAAATGGGGAGTGGATTGTGGGTTTTGAAGAAGATCAGGTGAGTTTAGGGTGGTTTTGCGGGGAAATTCATAGTTTTTGGTGTTTTTTCTTCTGATTCAGTTCTTTTTTGGGGTGTTTTTGACGTGTTTTGGGGTTTCCGTTGGGTTTCGTTGAGTTCCTAATGGGTTTTATGGTGGTTGGGAGTGGACATTTGGATTTGGAGAACATCAGGTACGTTTAGAGTGGTTTTGGGATTGGATCCGTGCTTTTTGGGGTTTTCTTTGGTTTTTGGGGGTGATCCTGTTCTTGTTGGGGTGTTTTTGACGTGTTTTGGGTTCTCCGTTGGGTTTCGTTTGGGTTTTCCGGTGGTCATCATGGTGGAAAAGTGTAAATTGTGGGTTTTGGAGAACATCAGGTAGATTTAGGGTGTTTTGGGGGTGGATCTATGGTTTTGGGGGATTTTGTTCCAGTTTTGGGGTGATCGAATTCATTTTTGGGGTGTTTCTGACGTGTTTTGGGTTCTTCGTTGGGTTTCGTTGGGTTTTCCGTTGTCATCATGGTGGAAAAGTGTAAATTGTGGGTTTTGGAGAACATCAGGTAGGTTTAGGGGGACTTTTGGGGTGGATTCATGATATATGGGGTTTTCTTCTGTTTTTTTTTTTTTTTTTTTTTTTTTTTGGGGGGGGTGATCCAATTCATTTTGGGGGTGTTTTTGACGTGTTTTGGGGTCTCCATTGGGTTTCGTTGCGTTTTCCGTGGTCATCATGGTGGAAAAGGGTAAATTGTTGGTTTTGGAGAACATCAGGTAGGTTTAGGTTGGTTTTGGGATTGGATCTATGGTTTTGGGGGATTTTCTTTTGTTTTTGGGGGTGATCCCGTTCTTTTTTGGGGTGTTTTTGACGTGTTTTGGGGTCTCCGTTGGTATTCCTTGGGTTTTATGTGGTCATGGTGGTGGAAAATTGTAAATTGTGGGTTTTGGAGAACTTCAGGTAGGTTTAGGGGAATTTTGGGGTGGATTCATGGTATTTGGTCTTTTTCTTCTGTTTTTTTTTTGGGTGATCCTGTTCTTTTTTGGGGTGTTTATGACGTGTTTTGGGGTCTCCGTTGGGTTTTAGTTGGGTTCTTGTTGGTCATCATGGTGAAAAAGTGTAAATTGTGGCTTTTGGAGAACATCAGGTAGGTTTAGGGGGACTTTTGGGGCAGAGTCATGTTTTTTGGTGTTTTCTTCTGTTTCTTGGGGTGGTCCCGTTCTTTTTTGGGAAGTTTTTGAGGTGTTTGGGGGTCTCCGTTGGGTTTTGTTGTGTACTCGTTGGTCATCGTGGTGGAAAATGGTAAATTGTGGGTTTTGGAGAACATCAGGTAGGTTTAGGGTGGTTTTGGGATTGGATCCGTGCTTTTTGGGGATTTTCTTCCAGTTTATGGGTGATCCCTTTATTTTTGGGGTGTTTTTGACGTGTTTTGGTGTCTCGTTTTGGGTTTTCGTTTGGTTCATGTTGGTCATCCTGGTGAAAAAGTGTAAATTGTGGCTTTTGGAGAACATCAGGTAGGTTTAGGGGGACTTTTGGTGTGGATCTATGGCTTTTGGGGTTTTCTTTCGTTTTTAGGGTTTATCCCGTTCTTGTTTTGGGTGTTTTTGACTTCTTTTGGGGTCTCCGTTGGGTTTCGTTGGGTTTTCCATGGTCATCAATGTGGAAAAGTGTAAATTGTGGGTTTTGGAGAACTTCAGGTTGGTTTAGGGGGATTTTTGGTGTGGATCTATGGCTTTTGGGATTTTCTTTCGTTGTTGGGGTTGAACCAGTTCTTTTTTGGGGTGTTTTTGATGTTTTTGGGGTCTCCGTTGGGTTTTGTTGGGTTCTCGTTGGTCGTTAAGCTAAATGGGAGTGGATTGTGGGTTTTGAAGAAGATCAGGTGAGTTTAAGGTGATTTGGGAGGGAAATGCATAGTTTTGTTTTTTTTTTCTTCTGATCCAGTTCTTTTTTGGGGTGTTTTTGATGTGTTTTGGGGTCTCCGTTGGTTTTTGTTGGGTTCTTGTTGTTCATCATGGTGAAAACGGGTAAACTGTGGGTATTGGAGAACATCAGGTAGGTTTAGGGGGACTTTTGGGGTGGATCAACGGCTTTTAGGGTTTTCTTCCAGTTTTGGGGGTGATCCCGCTTTTTTTTGTGGTGTTTTTGATGTGTTTTGGGGTTTCCGTTGTGTTTTGTTGATTTCCTAATGTGTTTTAAGTTTGTTGGGAGTGGACTTTGGGATTTGGAGAACATCAGGTAGGTTTAGTGTGGTTTTGGGGTGGATCTATGTTTTTTTGGGGTTTTCTTTCTTTTTTTGGGGTTATCCTGTTCTTGTTTGGGGTGTTTTTGACTTGTTTTGGGGTCTCCGTTGGGTTTTAGTTGGTCCTTAAGGGAAATGGGAGTGGATTGTGGGTTTTGAAGAAGATCAGGTGAGTTTAGGGTGGTTTTGCGGGGAAATTCATAGTTTTTGGTGTTTTTTCTTCTGATTCAGTTCTTTTTTGGGGTGTTTTTGACGTGTTTTGGGGTTTCCGTTGGGTTTCGTTGAGTTCCTAATGGGTTTTATGGTGGTTGGGAGTGGACATTTGGATTTGGAGAACATCAGGTACGTTTAGAGTGGTTTTGGGATTGGATCCGTGCTTTTTGGGGTTTTCTTTCGTTTTTGGGGGTGATCCTGTTCTTGTTTGGGGTGTTTTTGACATGTTTTGGGTTCTCCGTTGGGTTTCGTTGTGTTTTCCGTGGTCATCATGGTGGAAAAGTGTAAATTGTGGGTTTTGGAGAACATCAGGTAGGTTTATGAGGACTTTTGGGGCAGATTCATGGTATTTGGGGTTTTCTTCTGTTTTTTCTAGTGATCCAGTTGGTTTTCGGCGTGTTTTTGACGTGTTTTGTGGTCTCCGTTGGGTTTCGTTGGGTTTTCCGTGGTCATCATGGTGGAAAAGTGTAAATTGTGGGTTTTGGAGAACATCAGGTAGATTTAGGGTGTTTTGGGGGTGGATCTATGGTTTTGGGGGATTTTGTTCCAGTTTTGGGGTGATCGAATTCATTTTTGGGGTGTTTCTGACGTGTTTTGGGTTCTTCATTGGGTTTCGTTGGGTTTTCCGTTGTCATCATGGTGGAAAAGTGTAAATTGTGGGTTTTGGAGAACATCAGGTAGGTTTAGGGGGACTTTTGGGGTGGATTCATGATATATGGGGTTTTCTTCTGTTTTTTTTTTTTTTTTTTTTTTTTTTTTGGGGGGGGGTGATCCAATTCATTTTGGGGGTGTTTTTGACGTGTTTTGGGGTCTCCATTGGGTTTCGTTGCGTTTTCCGTGGTCATCATGGTGGAAAGGGGTAAATTGTTGGTTTTGGAGAACATCAGGTAGGTTTAGGTTGGTTTTGGGATTGGATCTATGGTTTTGGGGGATTTTCTTTTGTTTTTGGGGGTGATCCCGTTCTTTTTTGGGGTGTTTTTGACGTGTTTTGGGGTCTCCGTTGGTATTCCTTGGGTTTTATGTGGTCATGGTGGTGGAAAATTGTAAATTGTGGGTTTTGGAGAACTTCAGGTAGGTTTAGGGGAATTTTGGGGTGGATTCATGGTATTTGGTCTTTTCTTCTGTTTTTTTTTTGGGTGATCCTGTTCTTTTTTGGGGTGTTTATGACGTGTTTTGGGGTCTCCGTTGGGTTTTAGTTGGGTTCTTGTTGGTCATCATGGTGAAAAAGTGTAAATTGTGGCTTTTGGAGAACATCAGGTAGGTTTAGGGGGACTTTTGGGGCAGAGTCATGTTTTTTGGTGTTTTCTTCTGTTTCTTGGGGTGGTCCCGTTCTTTTTTGGGAAGTTTTTGAGGTGTTTGGGGGTCTCCGTTGGGTTTTGTTGTGTACTCGTTGGTCATCGTGGTGGAAAATGGTAAATTGTGGGTTTTGGAGAACATCAGGTAGGTTTAGGGTGGTTTTGGGATTGGATCCGTGCTTTTTGGGGATTTTCTTCCAGTTTATGGGTGATCCCTTTATTTTTGGGGTGTTTTTGACGTGTTTTGGTGTCTCGTTTTGGGTTTTCGTTTGGTTCATGTTGGTCATCCTGGTGAAAAAGTGTAAATTGTGGCTTTTGGAGAACATCAGGTAGGTTTAGGGGGACTTTTGGTGTGGATCTATGGCTTTTGGGGTTTTCTTTCGTTTTTAGGGTTTATCCCGTTCTTGTTTTGGGTGTTTTTGACTTCTTTTGGGGTCTCCGTTGGGTTTCGTTGGGTTTTCCATGGTCATGGTGGTGGAAAATTGTAAATTGTGGGTTTTGGAGATCATCAGGTAGGTTTAGGGTGGTTTTGGGGTGGATCTATGATTTTGAAGGATTTTCTTCCAATTTTGGGGGTGATCCCTTTCTTTTTTTTTTTTTTTTTTTTTTTTTTTTTTTTTTTTTTTGACGTGTTTTGTGGTCTCCGTTGGGTTTCGTTGGGTTTTCCATGGTCATCAATGTGGAAAAGTGTAAATTGTGGGTTTTGGAGAACTTCAGGTTGGTTTAGGGGGATTTTTGGTGTGGATCTATGGCTTTTGGGATTTTCTTTCGTTGTTGGGGTTGAACCAGTTCTTTTTTGGGGTGTTTTTGACGTTTTTGGGGTCTCCGTTGGGTTTTGTTGGGTTCTCGTTGGTCGTTAAGCTAAATGGGAGTGGATTGTGGGTTTTGAAGAAGATCAGGTGAGTTTAGGGTGATTTGGGAGGGAAATGCATAGTTTTGTTTTTTTTTTTCTTCTGATCCAGTTCTTTTTTGGGGTGTTTTTGATGTGTTTTGGGGTCTCCGTTGGTTTTTGTTGGGTTCTTGTTGTTCATCATGGTGAAAACGGGTAAACTGTGGGTATTGGAGAACATCAGGTAGGTTTAGGGGGACTTTTGGGGTGGATCAACGGCTTTTAGGGTTTTCTTCCAGTTTTGGGGGTGATCCCGCTTTTTTTTGTGGTGTTTTTGATGTGTTTTGGGGTTTCCGTTGTGTTTTGTTGATTTCCTAATGTGTTTTAAGTTTGTTGGGAGTGGACTTTGGGATTTGGAGAACATCAGGTAGGTTTAGTGTGGTTTTGGGGTGGATCTATGTTTTTTTGGGGTTTTCTTTCTTTTTTTGGGGTTATCCTGTTCTTGTTTGGGGTGTTTTTGACTTGTTTTGGGGTCTCCGTTGGGTTTTAGTTGGTCCTTAAGGGAAATGGGAGTGGATTGTGGGTTTTGAAGAAGATCAGGTGAGTTTAGGGTGGTTTTGCGGGGAAATTCATAGTTTTTGGTGTTTTTTCTTCTGATTCAGTTCTTTTTTGGGGTGTTTTTGACGTGTTTTGGGGTTTCCGTTGGGTTTCGTTGAGTTCCTAATGGGTTTTATGGTGGTTGGGAGTGGACATTTGGATTTGGAGAACATCAGGTACGTTTAGAGTGGTTTTGGGATTGGATCCGTGCTTTTTGGGGTTTTCTTTGGTTTTGGGGGTGATCCTGTTCTTGTTTGGGGTGTTTTTGACGTGTTTTGGGTTCTCCGTTGGGTTTCGTTGGGTTTTCCGTGGTCATCATGGTGGAAAAGTGTAAATTGTGGGTTTTGGAGAACATCAGGTAGATTTAGGGTGTTTTGGGGGTGGATCTATGGTTTTGGGGGATTTTGTTCCAGTTTTGGGGTGATCGAATTCATTTTTGGGGTGTTTCTGACGTGTTTTGGGTTCTTCGTTGGGTTTCGTTGGGTTTTCCGTTGTCATCATGGTGGAAAAGTGTAAATTGTGGGTTTTGGAGAACATCAGGTAGGTTTAGGGGGACTTTTGGGGTGGATTCATGATATATGGGGTTTTCTTCTGTTTTTTTTTTTTTTTTTTTTTTTTTTGGGGGGGGTGATCCAATTCATTTTGGGGGTGTTTTTGACGTGTTTTGGGGTCTCCATTGGGTTTCGTTGCGTTTTCCGTGGTCATCATGGTGGAAAAGGGTAAATTGTTGGTTTTGGAGAACATCAGGTAGGTTTAGGTTGGTTTTGGGATTGGATCTATGGTTTTGGGGGATTTTCTTTTGTTTTTGGGGGTGATCCCGTTCTTTTTTGGGGTGTTTTTGACGTGTTTTGGGGTCTCCGTTGGTATTCCTTGGGTTTTATGTGGTCATGGTGGTGGAAAATTGTAAATTGTGGGTTTTGGAGAACTTCAGGTAGGTTTAGGGGAATTTTGGGGTGGATTCATGGTATTTGGTCTTTTCTTCTGTTTTTTTTTTGGGTGATCCTGTTCTTTTTTGGGGTGTTTATGACGTGTTTTGGGGTCTCCGTTGGGTTTTAGTTGGGTTCTTGTTGGTCATCATGGTGAAAAAGTGTAAATTGTGGCTTTTGGAGAACATCAGGTAGGTTTAGGGGGACTTTTGGGGCAGAGTCATGTTTTTTGGTGTTTTCTTCTGTTTCTTGGGGTGGTCCCGTTCTTTTTTGGGAAGTTTTTGAGGTGTTTGGGGGTCTCCGTTGGGTTTTGTTGTGTACTCGTTGGTCATCGTGGTGGAAAATGGTAAATTGTGGGTTTTGGAGAACATCAGGTAGGTTTAGGGTGGTTTTGGGATTGGATCCGTGCTTTTTGGGGATTTTCTTCCAGTTTATGGGTGATCCCTTTATTTTTGGGGTGTTTTTGACGTGTTTTGGTGTCTCGTTTTGGGTTTTCGTTTGGTTCATGTTGGTCATCCTGGTGAAAAAGTGTAAATTGTGGCTTTTGGAGAACATCAGGTAGGTTTAGGGGGACTTTTGGTGTGGATCTATGGCTTTTGGGGTTTTCTTTCGTTTTTAGGGTTTATCCCGTTCTTGTTTTGGGTGTTTTTGACTTCTTTTGGGGTCTCCGTTGGGTTTCGTTGGGTTTTCCATGGTCATCAATGTGGAAAAGTGTAAATTGTGGGTTTTGGAGAACTTCAGGTTGGTTTAGGGGGATTTTTGGTGTGGATCTATGGCTTTTGGGATTTTCTTTCGTTGTTGGGGTTGAACCAGTTCTTTTTTGGGGTGTTTTTGACGTTTTTGGGGTCTCCGTTGGGTTTTGTTGGGTTCTCGTTGGTCGTTAAGCTAAATGGGAGTGGATTGTGGGTTTTGAAGAAGATCAGGTGAGTTTAGGGTGATTTGGGAGGGAAATGCATAGTTTTGTTTTTTTTTTCTTCTGATCCAGTTCTTTTTTGGGGTGTTTTTGATGTGTTTTGGGGTCTCCGTTGGTTTTTGTTGGGTTCTTGTTGTTCATCATGGTGAAAACGGGTAAACTGTGGGTATTGGAGAACATCAGGTAGGTTTAGGGGGACTTTTGGGGTGGATCAACGGCTTTTAGGGTTTTCTTCCAGTTTTGGGGGTGATCCCGCTTTTTTTTGTGGTGTTTTTGATGTGTTTTGGGGTTTCCGTTGTGTTTTGTTGATTTCCTAATGTGTTTTAAGTTTGTTGGGAGTGGACTTTGGGATTTGGAGAACATCAGGTAGGTTTAGTGTGGTTTTGGGGTGGATCTATGTTTTTTGGGGGTTTTCTTTCTTTTTTTGGGGTTATCCTGTTCTTGTTTGGGGTGTTTTTGACTTGTTTTGGGGTCTCCGTTGGGTTTTAGTTGGTCCTTAAGGGAAATGGGAGTGGATTGTGGGTTTTGAAGAAGATCAGGTGAGTTTAGGGTGGTTTTGCGGGGAAATTCATAGTTTTTGGTGTTTTTTCTTCTGATTCAGTTCTTTTTTGGGGTGTTTTTGACGTGTTTTGGGGTTTCCGTTGGGTTTCGTTGAGTTCCTAATGGGTTTTATGGTGGTTGGGAGTGGACATTTGGATTTGGAGAACATCAGGTACGTTTAGAGTGGTTTTGGGATTGGATCCGTGCTTTTTGGGGTTTTCTTTGGTTTTGGGGGTGATCCTGTTCTTGTTTGGGGTGTTTTTGACGTGTTTTGGGTTCTCCGTTGGGTTTCGTTGGGTTTTCCGTGGTCATCATGGTGGAAAAGTGTAAATTGTGGGTTTTGGAGAACATCAGGTAGATTTAGGGTGTTTTGGGGGTGGATCTATGGTTTTGGGGGATTTTGTTCCAGTTTTGGGGTGATCGAATTCATTTTTGGGGTGTTTCTGACGTGTTTTGGGTTCTTCGTTGGGTTTCGTTGGGTTTTCCGTGGTCATCATGGTGGAAAAGTGTAAATTGTGGGTTTTGGAGAACATCAGGTAGGTTTAGGGGGACTTTTGGGGTGGATTCATGATATATGGGGTTTTCTTCTGTTTTTTTTTTTTTTTTTTTTTTTTTTTGGGGGGGGTGATCCAATTCATTTTGGGGGTGTTTTTGACGTGTTTTGGGGTCTCCATTGGGTTTCGTTGCGTTTTCCGTGGTCATCATGGTGGAAAAGGGTAAATTGTTGGTTTTGGAGAACATCAGGTAGGTTTAGGTTGGTTTTGGGATTGGATCTATGGTTTTGGGGGATTTTCTTTTGTTTTTGGGGGTGATCCCGTTCTTTTTTGGGGTGTTTTTGACGTGTTTTGGGGTCTCCGTTGGTATTCCTTGGGTTTTATGTGGTCATGGTGGTGGAAAATTGTAAATTGTGGGTTTTGGAGAACTTCAGGTAGGTTTAGGGGAATTTTGGGGTGGATTCATGGTATTTGGTCTTTTCTTCTGTTTTTTTTTTGGGTGATCCTGTTCTTTTTTGGGGTGTTTATGACGTGTTTTGGGGTCTCCGTTGGGTTTTAGTTGGGTTCTTGTTGGTCATCATGGTGAAAAAGTGTAAATTGTGGCTTTTGGAGAACATCAGGTAGGTTTAGGGGGACTTTTGGGGCAGAGTCATGTTTTTTGGTGTTTTCTTCTGTTTCTTGGGGTGGTCCCGTTCTTTTTTGGGAAGTTTTTGAGGTGTTTGGGGGTCTCCGTTGGGTTTTGTTGTGTACTCGTTGGTCATCGTGGTGGAAAATGGTAAATTGTGGGTTTTGGAGAACATCAGGTAGGTTTAGGGTGGTTTTGGGATTGGATCCGTGCTTTTTGGGGATTTTCTTCCAGTTTATGGGTGATCCCTTTATTTTTGGGGTGTTTTTGACGTGTTTTGGTGTCTCGTTTTGGGTTTTCGTTTGGTTCATGTTGGTCATCCTGGTGAAAAAGTGTAAATTGTGGGTTTTGGAGAACATCAGGTAGGTTTAGGGGGACTTTTGGTGTGGATCTATGGCTTTTGGGGTTTTCTTTCGTTTTTAGGGTTTATCCCGTTCTTGTTTTGGGTGTTTTTGACTTCTTTTGGGGTCTCCGTTGGGTTTCGTTGGGTTTTCCATGGTCATGGTGGTGGAAAATTGTAAATTGTGGGTTTTGGAGATCATCAGGTAGGTTTAGGGTGGTTTTGGGGTGGATCTATGATTTTGAAGGATTTTCTTCCAATTTTGGGGGTGATCCCTTTCTTTTTTTTTTTTTTTTTTTTTTTTTTTTTTTTTTTTTTTGACGTGTTTTGTGGTCTCCGTTGGGTTTCGTTGGGTTTTCCATGGTCATCAATGTGGAAAAGTGTAAATTGTGGGTTTTGGAGAACTTCAGGTTGGTTTAGGGGGATTTTTGGTGTGGATCTATGGCTTTTGGGATTTTCTTTCGTTGTTGGGGTTGAACCAGTTCTTTTTTGGGGTGTTTTTGACGTTTTTGGGGTCTCCGTTGGGTTTTGTTGGGTTCTCGTTGGTCGTTAAGCTAAATGGGAGTGGATTGTGGGTTTTGAAGAAGATCAGGTGAGTTTAGGGTGATTTGGGAGGGAAATGCATAGTTTTGTTTTTTTTTTCTTCTGATCCAGTTCTTTTTTGGGGTGTTTTTGATGTGTTTTGGGGTCTCCGTTGGTTTTTGTTGGGTTCTTGTTGTTCATCATGGTGAAAACGGGTAAACTGTGGGTATTGGAGAACATCAGGTAGGTTTAGGGGGACTTTTGGGGTGGATCAACGGCTTTTAGGGTTTTCTTCCAGTTTTGGGGGTGATCCCGCTTTTTTTTGTGGTGTTTTTGATGTGTTTTGGGGTTTCCGTTGTGTTTTGTTGATTTCCTAATGTGTTTTAAGTTTGTTGGGAGTGGACTTTGGGATTTGGAGAACATCAGGTAGGTTTAGTGTGGTTTTGGGGTGGATCTATGTTTTTTGGGGGTTTTCTTTCTTTTTTTGGGGTTATCCTGTTCTTGTTTGGGGTGTTTTTGACTTGTTTTGGGGTCTCCGTTGGGTTTTAGTTGGTCCTTAAGGGAAATGGGAGTGGATTGTGGGTTTTGAAGAAGATCAGGTGAGTTTAGGGTGGTTTTGCGGGGAAATTCATAGTTTTTGGTGTTTTTTCTTCTGATTCAGTTCTTTTTTGGGGTGTTTTTGACGTGTTTTGGGGTTTCCGTTGGGTTTCGTTGAGTTCCTAATGGGTTTTATGGTGGTTGGGAGTGGACATTTGGATTTGGAGAACATCAGGTACGTTTAGAGTGGTTTTGGGATTGGATCCGTGCTTTTTGGGGTTTTCTTTGGTTTTGGGGGTGATCCTGTTCTTGTTTGGGGTGTTTTTGACGTGTTTTGGGTTCTCCGTTGGGTTTCGTTGGGTTTTCCGTGGTCATCATGGTGGAAAAGTGTAAATTGTGGGTTTTGGAGAACATCAGGTAGATTTAGGGTGTTTTGGGGGTGGATCTATGGTTTTGGGGGATTTTGTTCCAGTTTTGGGGTGATCGAATTCATTTTTGGGGTGTTTCTGACGTGTTTTGGGTTCTTCGTTGGGTTTCGTTGGGTTTTCCGTGGTCATCATGGTGGAAAAGTGTAAATTGTGGGTTTTGGAGAACATCAGGTAGGTTTAGGGGGACTTTTGGGGTGGATTCATGATATATGGGGTTTTCTTCTGTTTTTTTTTTTTTTTTTTTTTTTTTTTGGGGGGGGTGATCCAATTCATTTTGGGGGTGTTTTTGACGTGTTTTGGGGTCTCCATTGGGTTTCGTTGCGTTTTCCGTGGTCATCATGGTGGAAAAGGGTAAATTGTTGGTTTTGGAGAACATCAGGTAGGTTTAGGTTGGTTTTGGGATTGGATCTATGGTTTTGGGGGATTTTCTTTTGTTTTTGGGGGTGATCCCGTTCTTTTTTGGGGTGTTTTTGACGTGTTTTGGGGTCTCCGTTGGTATTCCTTGGGTTTTATGTGGTCATGGTGGTGGAAAATTGTAAATTGTGGGTTTTGGAGAACTTCAGGTAGGTTTAGGGGAATTTTGGGGTGGATTCATGGTATTTGGTCTTTTCTTCTGTTTTTTTTTTGGGTGATCCTGTTCTTTTTTGGGGTGTTTATGACGTGTTTTGGGGTCTCCGTTGGGTTTTAGTTGGGTTCTTGTTGGTCATCATGGTGAAAAAGTGTAAATTGTGGCTTTTGGAGAACATCAGGTAGGTTTAGGGGGACTTTTGGGGCAGAGTCATGTTTTTTGGTGTTTTCTTCTGTTTCTTGGGGTGGTCCCGTTCTTTTTTGGGAAGTTTTTGAGGTGTTTGGGGGTCTCCGTTGGGTTTTGTTGTGTACTCGTTGGTCATCGTGGTGGAAAATGGTAAATTGTGGGTTTTGGAGAACATCAGGTAGGTTTAGGGTGGTTTTGGGATTGGATCCGTGCTTTTTGGGGATTTTCTTCCAGTTTATGGGTGATCCCTTTATTTTTGGGGTGTTTTTGACGTGTTTTGGTGTCTCGTTTTGGGTTTTCGTTTGGTTCATGTTGGTCATCCTGGTGAAAAAGTGTAAATTGTGGCTTTTGGAGAACATCAGGTAGGTTTAGGGGGACTTTTGGTGTGGATCTATGGCTTTTGGGGTTTTCTTTCGTTTTTAGGGTTTATCCCGTTCTTGTTTTGGGTGTTTTTGACTTCTTTTGGGGTCTCCGTTGGGTTTCGTTGGGTTTTCCATGGTCATCAATGTGGAAAAGTGTAAATTGTGGGTTTTGGAGAACTTCAGGTTGGTTTAGGGGGATTTTTGGTGTGGATCTATGGCTTTTGGGATTTTCTTTCGTTGTTGGGGTTGAACCAGTTCTTTTTTGGGGTGTTTTTGACGTTTTTGGGGTCTCCGTTGGGTTTTGTTGGGTTCTCGTTGGTCGTTAAGCTAAATGGGAGTGGATTGTGGGTTTTGAAGAAGATCAGGTGAGTTTAGGGTGATTTGGGAGGGAAATGCATAGTTTTGTTTTTTTTTTCTTCTGATCCAGTTCTTTTTTGGGGTGTTTTTGACTTCTTTTGGGGTCTCCGTTGGTTTTTGTTGGGTTCTTGTTGTTCATCATGGTGAAAACGGGTAAACTGTGGGTATTGGAGAACATCAGGTAGGTTTAGGGGGACTTTTGGGGTGGATCAACGGCTTTTAGGGTTTTCTTCCAGTTTTGGGGGTGATCCCGCTTTTTTTTGTGGTGTTTTTGATGTGTTTTGGGGTTTCCGTTGTGTTTTGTTGATTTCCTAATGTGTTTTAAGTTTGTTGGGAGTGGACTTTGGGATTTGGAGAACATCAGGTAGGTTTAGTGTGGTTTTGGGGTGGATCTATGTTTTTTGGGGGTTTTCTTTCTTTTTTTGGGGTTATCCTGTTCTTGTTTGGGGTGTTTTTGACTTGTTTTGGGGTCTCCGTTGGGTTTTAGTTGGTCCTTAAGGGAAATGGGAGTGGATTGTGGGTTTTGAAGAAGATCAGGTGAGTTTAGGGTGGTTTTGCGGGGAAATTCATAGTTTTTGGTGTTTTTTCTTCTGATTCAGTTCTTTTTTGGGGTGTTTTTGACGTGTTTTGGGGTTTCCGTTGGGTTTCGTTGAGTTCCTAATGGGTTTTATGGTGGTTGGGAGTGGACATTTGGATTTGGAGAACATCAGGTACGTTTAGAGTGGTTTTGGGATTGGATCCGTGCTTTTTGGGGTTTTCTTTGGTTTTGGGGGTGATCCTGTTCTTGTTTGGGGTGTTTTTGACGTGTTTTGGGTTCTCCGTTGGGTTTCGTTGTGTTTTCCGTGGTCATCATGGTGGAAAAGTGTAAATTGTGGGTTTTGGAGAACATCAGGTAGGTTTATGAGGACTTTTGGGGCAGATTCATGGTTTTTAGGGTTTTCTTCTGTTTTTTCTAGTGATCCAGTTGGTTTTCGGCGTGTTTTTGACGTGTTTTGTGGTCTCCGTTGGGTTTCGTTGGGTTTTCCGTGGTCATCATGGTGGAAAAGTGTAAATTGTGGGTTTTGGAGAACATCAGGTAGATTTAGGGTGTTTTGGGGGTGGATCTATGGTTTTGGGGGATTTTGTTCCAGTTTTGGGGTGATCGAATTCATTTTTGGGGTGTTTCTGACGTGTTTTGGGTTCTTCGTTGGGTTTCGTTGGGTTTTCCGTTGTCATCATGGTGGAAAAGTGTAAATTGTGGGTTTTGGAGAACATCAGGTAGGTTTAGGGGGACTTTTGGGGTGGATTCATGATATATGGGGTTTTCTTCTGTTTTTTTTTTTTTTTTTTTTTTTTTTTTTTTGGGGGGGGGTGATCCAATTCATTTTGGGGGTGTTTTTGACGTGTTTTGGGGTCTCCATTGGGTTTCGTTGCGTTTTCCGTGGTCATCATGGTGGAAAAGGGTAAATTGTTGGTTTTGGAGAACATCAGGTAGGTTTAGGTTGGTTTTGGGATTGGATCTATGGTTTTGGGGGATTTTCTTTTGTTTTTGGGGGTGATCCCGTTCTTTTTTGGGGTGTTTTTGACGTGTTTTGGGGTCTCCGTTGGTATTCCTTGGGTTTTATGTGGTCATGGTGGTGGAAAATTGTAAATTGTGGGTTTTGGAGAACTTCAGGTAGGTTTAGGGGAATTTTGGGGTGGATTCATGGTATTTGGTCTTTTCTTCTGTTTTTTTTTTGGGTGATCCTGTTCTTTTTTGGGGTGTTTATGACGTGTTTTGGGGTCTCCATTGGGTTTTAGTTGGGTTCTTGTTGGTCATCATGGTGAAAAAGTGTAAATTGTGGCTTTTGGAGAACATCAGGTAGGTTTAGGGGGACTTTTGGGGCAGAGTCATGTTTTTTGGTGTTTTCTTCTGTTTCTTGGGGTGGTCCCGTTCTTTTTTGGGAAGTTTTTGAGGTGTTTGGGGGTCTCCGTTGGGTTTTGTTGTGTACTCGTTGGTCATCGTGGTGGAAAATGGTAAATTGTGGGTTTTGGAGAACATCAGGTAGGTTTAGGGTGGTTTTGGGATTGGATCCGTGCTTTTTGGGGATTTTCTTCCAGTTTATGGGTGATCCCTTTATTTTTGGGGTGTTTTTGACGTGTTTTGGTGTCTCGTTTTGGGTTTTCGTTTGGTTCATGTTGGTCATCCTGGTGAAAAAGTGTAAATTGTGGCTTTTGGAGAACATCAGGTAGGTTTAGGGGGACTTTTGGTGTGGATCTATGGCTTTTGGGGTTTTCTTTCGTTTTTAGGGTTTATCCCGTTCTTGTTTTGGGTGTTTTTGACTTCTTTTGGGGTCTCCGTTGGGTTTCGTTGGGTTTTCCATGGTCATGGTGGTGGAAAATTGTAAATTGTGGGTTTTGGAGATCATCAGGTAGGTTTAGGGTGGTTTTGGGGTGGATCTATGATTTTGAAGGATTTTCTTCCAATTTTGGGGGTGATCCCTTCCTTTTTTTTTTTTTTTTTTTTTTTTTTTTGACGTGTTTTGTGGTCTCCGTTGGGTTTCGTTGGGTTTTCCATGGTCATCAATGTGGAAAAGTGTAAACTGTGGGTTTTGGAGAACTTCAGGTTGGTTTAGGGGGATTTTTGGTGTGGATCTATGGCTTTTGGGATTTTCTTTCGTTGTTGGGGTTGAACCAGTTCTTTTTTGGGGTGTTTTTGACGTTTTTGGGGTCTCCGTTGGGTTTTGTTGGGTTCTCGTTGGTCGTTAAGCTAAATGGGAGTGGATTGTGGGTTTTGAAGAAGATCAGGTGAGTTTAGGGTGATTTGGGAGGGAAATGCATAGTTTTGTTTTTTTTTTCTTCTGATCCAGTTCTTTTTTGGGGTGTTTTTGATGTGTTTTGGGGTCTCCGTTGGTTTTTGTTGGGTTCTTGTTGTTCATCATGGTGAAAACGGGTAAACTGTGGGTATTGGAGAACATCAGGTAGGTTTAGGGGGACTTTTGGGGTGGATCAACGGCTTTTAGGGTTTTCTTCCAGTTTTGGGGGTGATCCCGCTTTTTTTTGTGGTGTTTTTGATGTGTTTTGGGGTTTCCGTTGTGTTTTGTTGATTTCCTAATGTGTTTTAAGTTTGTTGGGAGTGGACTTTGGGATTTGGAGAACATCAGGTAGGTTTAGTGTGGTTTTGGGGTGGATCTATGTTTTTTTGGGGTTTTCTTTCTTTTTTTGGGGTTATCCTGTTCTTGTTTGGGGTGTTTTTGACTTGTTTTGGGGTCTCCGTTGGGTTTTAGTTGGTCCTTAAGGGAAATGGGAGTGGATTGTGGGTTTTGAAGAAGATCAGGTGAGTTTAGGGTGGTTTTGCGGGGAAATTCATAGTTTTTGGTGTTTTTTCTTCTGATTCAGTTCTTTTTTGGGGTGTTTTTGACGTGTTTTGGGGTTTCCGTTGGGTTTCGTTGAGTTCCTAATGGGTTTTATGGTGGTTGGGAGTGGACATTTGGATTTGGAGAACATCAGGTACGTTTAGAGTGGTTTTGGGATTGGATCCGTGCTTTTTGGGGTTTTCTTTGGTTTTGGGGGTGATCCTGTTCTTGTTTGGGGTGTTTTTGACGTGTTTTGGGTTCTCCGTTGGGTTTCGTTGTGTTTTCCGTGGTCATCATGGTGGAAAAGTGTAAATTGTGGGTTTTGGAGAACATCAGGTAGGTTTATGAGGACTTTTGGGGCAGATTCATGGTTTTTAGGGTTTTCTTCTGTTTTTTCTAGTGATCCAGTTGGTTTTCGGCGTGTTTTTGACGTGTTTTGTGGTCTCCGTTGGGTTTCGTTGGGTTTTCCGTGGTCATCATGGTGGAAAAGTGTAAATTGTGGGTTTTGGAGAACATCAGGTAGATTTAGGGTGTTTTGGGGGTGGATCTATGGTTTTGGGGGATTTTGTTCCAGTTTTGGGGTGATCGAATTCATTTTTGGGGTGTTTCTGACGTGTTTTGGGTTCTTCGTTGGGTTTCGTTGGGTTTTCCGTTGTCATCATGGTGGAAAAGTGTAAATTGTGGGTTTTGGAGAACATCAGGTAGGTTTAGGGGGACTTTTGGGGTGGATTCATGATATATGGGGTTTTCTTCTGTTTTTTTTTTTTTTTTTTTTTTTTTTTTTTGGGGGGGGTGATCCAATTCATTTTGGGGGTGTTTTTGACGTGTTTTGGGGTCTCCATTGGGTTTCGTTGCGTTTTCCGTGGTCATCATGGTGGAAAAGGGTAAATTGTTGGTTTTGGAGAACATCAGGTAGGTTTAGGTTGGTTTTGGGATTGGATCTATGGTTTTGGGGGATTTTCTTTTGTTTTTGGGGGTGATCCCGTTCTTTTTTGGGGTGTTTTTGACGTGTTTTGGGGTCTCTGTTGGTATTCCTTGGGTTTTATGTGGTCATGGTGGTGGAAAATTGTAAATTGTGGGTTTTGGAGAACTTCAGGTAGGTTTAGGGGAATTTTGGGGTGGATTCATGGTATTTGGTCTTTTCTTCTGTTTTTTTTTTGGGTGATCCTGTTCTTTTTTGGGGTGTTTATGACGTGTTTTGGGGTCTCCGTTGGGTTTTAGTTGGGTTCTTGTTGGTCATCATGGTGAAAAAGTGTAAATTGTGGCTTTTGGAGAACATCAGGTAGGTTTAGGGGGACTTTTGGGGCAGAGTCATGTTTTTTGGTGTTTTCTTCTGTTTCTTGGGGTGGTCCCGTTCTTTTTTGGGAAGTTTTTGAGGTGTTTGGGGGTCTCCGTTGGGTTTTGTTGTGTACTCGTTGGTCATCGTGGTGGAAAATGGTAAATTGTGGGTTTTGGAGAACATCAGGTAGGTTTAGGGTGGTTTTGGGATTGGATCCGTGCTTTTTGGGGATTTTCTTCCAGTTTATGGGTGATCCCTTTATTTTTGGGGTGTTTTTGACGTGTTTTGGTGTCTCGTTTTGGGTTTTCGTTTGGTTCATGTTGGTCATCCTGGTGAAAAAGTGTAAATTGTGGGTTTTGGAGAACATCAGGTAGGTTTAGGGGGACTTTTGGTGTGGATCTATGGCTTTTGGGGTTTTCTTTCGTTTTTAGGGTTTATCCCGTTCTTGTTTTGGGTGTTTTTGACTTCTTTTGGGGTCTCCGTTGGGTTTCGTTGGGTTTTCCATGGTCATCATGTTGGAAAATTGTAAATTGTGGGTTTTGGAGATCATCAGGTAGGTTTAGGGTGGTTTTGGGGTGGATCTATGATTTTGAAGGATTTTCTTCCAATTTTGGGGGTGATCCCTTTCTTTTTTTTTTTTTTTTTTTTTTTTTTTTTTTTTTTTGACGTGTTTTGTGGTCTCCGTTGGGTTTCGTTGGGTTTTCCATGGTCATCAATGTGGAAAAGTGTAAATTGTGGGTTTTGGAGAACTTCAGGTTGGTTTAGGGGGATTTTTGGTGTGGATCTATGGCTTTTGGGATTTTCTTTCGTTTTTGGGGTTGAACCAGTTCTTTTTTGGGGTGTTTTTGGGGTCTCCGTTGGGTTTTGTTGGGTTCTCGTTGGTCGTTAAGCTAAATGGGAGTGGATTGTGGGTTTTGAAGAAGATCAGGTGAGTTTAAGGTGATTTGGGAGGGAAATGCATAGTTTTGTTTTTTTTTTCTTCTGATCCAGTTCTTTTTTGGGGTGTTTTTGATGTGTTTTGGGGTCTCCGTTGGTTTTTGTTGGGTTCTTGTTGTTCATCATGGTGAAAACGGGTGAACTGTGGGTATTGGAGAACATCAGGTAGGTTTAGGGGGACTTTTGGGGTGGATCAACGGCTTTTAGGGTTTTCTTCCAGTTTTGGGGGTGATCCCGCTTTTTTTTGTGGTGTTTTTGATGTGTTTTGGGGTTTCCGTTGTGTTTTGTTGATTTCCTAATGTGTTTTAAGTTTGTTGGGAGTGGACTTTGGGATTTGGAGAACATCAGGTAGGTTTAGTGTGGTTTTGGGGTGGATCTATGTTTTTTGGGGGTTTTCTTTCTTTTTTTGGGGTTATCCTGTTCTTGTTTGGGGTGTTTTTGACTTGTTTTGGGGTCTCCGTTGGGTTTTAGTTGGTCCTTAAGGGAAATGGGAGTGGATTGTGGGTTTTGAAGAAGATCAGGTGAGTTTAGGGTGGTTTTGCGGGGAAATTCATAGTTTTTGGTGTTTTTTCTTCTGATTCAGTTCTTTTTTGGGGTGTTTTTGACGTGTTTTGGGGTTTCCGTTGGGTTTCGTTGAGTTCCTAATGGGTTTTATGGTGGTTGGGAGTGGACATTTGGATTTGGAGAACATCAGGTACGTTTAGAGTGGTTTTGGGATTGGATCCGTGCTTTTTGGGGTTTTCTTTGGTTTTGGGGGTGATCCTGTTCTTGTTTGGGGTGTTTTTGACGTGTTTTGGGTTCTCCGTTGGGTTTCGTTGGGTTTTCCGTGGTCATCATGGTGGAAAAGTGTAAATTGTGGGTTTTGGAGAACATCAGGTAGGTTTATGAGGACTTTTGGGGCAGATTCATGGTATTTGGGGTTTTCTTCTGTTTTTTCTAGTGATCCAATTGGTTTTCGGCGTGTTTTTGACGTGTTTTGTGGTCTCCGTTGGGTTTCGTTGGGTTTTCCGTGGTCATCATGGTGGAAAAGTGTAAATTGTGGGTTTTGGAGAACATCAGGTAGATTTAGGGTGTTTTGGGGGTGGATCTATGGTTTTGGGGGATTTTGTTCCAGTTTTGGGGTGATCGAATTCATTTTTGGGGTGTTTCTGACGTGTTTTGGGTTCTTCGTTGGGTTTCGTTGGGTTTTCCGTTGTCATCATGGTGGAAAAGTGTAAATTGTGGGTTTTGGAGAACATCAGGTAGGTTTAGGGGGACTTTTGGGGTGGATTCATGATATATGGGGTTTTCTTCTGTTTTTTTTTTTTTTTTTTTTTTTTTTTTTTTTTGGGGGGGGTGATCCAATTCATTTTGGGGGTGTTTTTGACGTGTTTTGGGGTCTCCATTGGGTTTCGTTGCGTTTTCCGTGGTCATCATGGTGGAAAAGGGTAAATTGTTGGTTTTGGAGAACATCAGGTAGGTTTAGGTTGGTTTTGGGATTGGATCTATGGTTTTGGGGGATTTTCTTTTGTTTTTGGGGGTGATCCCGTTCTTTTTTGGGGTGTTTTTGACGTGTTTTGGGGTCTCCGTTGGTATTCCTTGGGTTTTATGTGGTCATGGTGGTGGAAAATTGTAAATTGTGGGTTTTGGAGAACTTCAGGTAGGTTTAGGGGAATTTTGGGGTGGATTCATGGTATTTGGTCTTTTCTTCTGTTTTTTTTTTGGGTGATCCTGTTCTTTTTTGGGGTGTTTATGACGTGTTTTGGGGTCTCCGTTGGGTTTTAGTTGGGTTCTTGTTGGTCATCATGGTGAAAAAGTGTAAATTGTGGCTTTTGGAGAACATCAGGTAGGTTTAGGGGGACTTTTGGGGCAGAGTCATGTTTTTTGGTGTTTTCTTCTGTTTCTTGGGGTGGTCCCGTTCTTTTTTGGGAAGTTTTTGAGGTGTTTGGGGGTCTCCGTTGGGTTTTGTTGTGTACTCGTTGGTCATCGTGGTGGAAAATGGTAAATTGTGGGTTTTGGAGAACATCAGGTAGGTTTAGGGTGGTTTTGGGATTGGATCCGTGCTTTTTGGGGATTTTCTTCCAGTTTATGGGTGATCCCTTTATTTTTGGGGTGTTTTTGACGTGTTTTGGTGTCTCATTTTGGGTTTTCGTTTGGTTCATGTTGGTCATCCTGGTGAAAAAGTGTAAATTGTGGCTTTTGGAGAACATCAGGTAGGTTTAGGGGGACTTTTGGTGTGGATCTATGGCTTTTGGGGTTTTCTTTCGTTTTTAGGGTTTATCCCGTTCTTGTTTTGGGTGTTTTTGACTTCTTTTGGGGTCTCCGTTGGGTTTCGTTGGGTTTTCCATGGTCATGGTGGTGGAAAATTGTAAATTGTGGGTTTTGGAGATCATCAGGTAGGTTTAGGGTGGTTTTGGGGTGGATCTATGATTTTGAAGGATTTTCTTCCAATTTTGGGGGTGATCCCTTCCTTTTTTTTTTTTTTTTTTTTTTTTTTTTTGACGTGTTTTGTGGTCTCCGTTGGGTTTCGTTGGGTTTTCCATGGTCATCAATGTGGAAAAGTGTAAATTGTGGGTTTTGGAGAACTTCAGGTTGGTTTAGGGGGATTTTTGGTGTGGATCTATGGCTTTTGGGATTTTCTTTCGTTGTTGGGGTTGAACCAGTTCTTTTTTGGGGTGTTTTTGACGTTTTTGGGGTCTCCGTTGGGTTTTGTTGGGTTCTCGTTGGTCGTTAAGCTAAATGGGAGTGGATTGTGGGTTTTGAAGAAGATCAGGTGAGTTTAGGGTGATTTGGGAGGGAAATGCATAGTTTTGTTTTTTTTTTCTTCTGATCCAGTTCTTTTTTGGGGTGTTTTTGATGTGTTTTGGGGTCTCCGTTGGTTTTTGTTGGGTTCTTGTTGTTCATCATGGTGAAAACGGGTAAACTGTGGGTATTGGAGAACATCAGGTAGGTTTAGGGGGACTTTTGGGGTGGATCAACGGCTTTTAGGGTTTTCTTCCAGTTTTGGGGGTGATCCCGCTTTTTTTTGTGGTGTTTTTGATGTGTTTTGGGGTTTCCGTTGTGTTTTGTTGATTTCCTAATGTGTTTTAAGTTTGTTGGGAGTGGACTTTGGGATTTGGAGAACATCAGGTAGGTTTAGTGTGGTTTTGGGGTGGATCTATGTTTTTTTGGGGTTTTCTTTCTTTTTTTGGGGTTATCCTGTTCTTGTTTGGGGTGTTTTTGACTTGTTTTGGGGTCTCCGTTGGGTTTTAGTTGGTCCTTAAGGGAAATGGGAGTGGATTGTGGGTTTTGAAGAAGATCAGGTGAGTTTAGGGTGGTTTTGCGGGGAAATTCATAGTTTTTGGTGTTTTTTCTTCTGATTCAGTTCTTTTTTGGGGTGTTTTTGACGTGTTTTGGGGTTTCCGTTGGGTTTCGTTGAGTTCCTAATGGGTTTTATGGTGGTTGGGAGTGGACATTTGGATTTGGAGAACATCAGGTACGTTTAGAGTGGTTTTGGGATTGGATCCGTGCTTTTTGGGGTTTTCTTTGGTTTTGGGGGTGATCCTGTTCTTGTTTGGGGTGTTTTTGACGTGTTTTGGGTTCTCCGTTGGGTTTCGTTGTGTTTTCCGTGGTCATCATGGTGGAAAAGTGTAAATTGTGGGTTTTGGAGAACATCAGGTAGGTTTATGAGGACTTTTGGGGCAGATTCATGGTTTTTAGGGTTTTCTTCTGTTTTTTCTAGTGATCCAGTTGGTTTTCGGCGTGTTTTTGACGTGTTTTGTGGTCTCCGTTGGGTTTCGTTGGGTTTTCCGTGGTCATCATGGTGGAAAAGTGTAAATTGTGGGTTTTGGAGAACATCAGGTAGATTTAGGGTGTTTTGGGGGTGGATCTATGGTTTTGGGGGATTTTGTTCCAGTTTTGGGGTGATCGAATTCATTTTTGGGGTGTTTCTGACGTGTTTTGGGTTCTTCGTTGGGTTTCGTTGGGTTTTCCGTTGTCATCATGGTGGAAAAGTGTAAATTGTGGGTTTTGGAGAACATCAGGTAGGTTTAGGGGGACTTTTGGGGTGGATTCATGATATATGGGGTTTTCTTCTGTTTTTTTTTTTTTTTTTTTTTTTTTTTTTTTGGGGGGGGTGATCCAATTCATTTTGGGGGTGTTTTTGACGTGTTTTGGGGTCTCCATTGGGTTTCGTTGCGTTTTCCGTGGTCATCATGGTGGAAAAGGGTAAATTGTTGGTTTTGGAGAACATCAGGTAGGTTTAGGTTGGTTTTGGGATTGGATCTATGGTTTTGGGGGATTTTCTTTTGTTTTTGGGGGTGATCCCGTTCTTTTTTGGGGTGTTTTTGACGTGTTTTGGGGTCTCCGTTGGTATTCCTTGGGTTTTATGTGGTCATGGTGGTGGAAAATTGTAAATTGTGGGTTTTGGAGAACTTCAGGTAGGTTTAGGGGAATTTTGGGGTGGATTCATGGTATTTGGTCTTTTCTTCTGTTTTTTTTTTGGGTGATCCTGTTCTTTTTTGGGGTGTTTATGACGTGTTTTGGGGTCTCCGTTGGGTTTTAGTTGGGTTCTTGTTGGTCATCATGGTGAAAAAGTGTAAATTGTGGCTTTTGGAGAACATCAGGTAGGTTTAGGGGGACTTTTGGGGCAGAGTCATGTTTTTTGGTGTTTTCTTCTGTTTCTTGGGGTGGTCCCGTTCTTTTTTGGGAAGTTTTTGAGGTGTTTGGGGGTCTCCGTTGGGTTTTGTTGTGTACTCGTTGGTCATCGTGGTGGAAAATGGTAAATTGTGGGTTTTGGAGAACATCAGGTAGGTTTAGGGTGGTTTTGGGATTGGATCCGTGCTTTTTGGGGATTTTCTTCCAGTTTATGGGTGATCCCTTTATTTTTGGGGTGTTTTTGACGTGTTTTGGTGTCTCGTTTTGGGTTTTCGTTTGGTTCATGTTGGTCATCCTGGTGAAAAAGTGTAAATTGTGGCTTTTGGAGAACATCAGGTAGGTTTAGGGGGACTTTTGGTGTGGATCTATGGCTTTTGGGGTTTTCTTTCGTTTTTAGGGTTTATCCCGTTCTTGTTTTGGGTGTTTTTGACTTCTTTTGGGGTCTCCGTTGGGTTTCGTTGGGTTTTCCATGGTCATCATGTTGGAAAATTGTAAATTGTGGGTTTTGGAGATCATCAGGTAGGTTTAGGGTGGTTTTGGGGTGGATCTATGATTTTGAAGGATTTTCTTCCAATTTTGGGGGTGATCCCTTTCTTTTTTTTTTTTTTTTTTTTTTTTTTTTTTTTTTTTTTGACGTGTTTTGTGGTCTCCGTTGGGTTTCGTTGGGTTTTCCATGGTCATCAATGTGGAAAAGTGTAAATTGTGGGTTTTGGAGAACTTCAGGTTGGTTTAGGGGGATTTTTGGTGTGGATCTATGGCTTTTGGGATTTTCTTTCGTTGTTGGGGTTGAACCAGTTCTTTTTTGGGGTGTTTTTGACGTTTTTGGGGTCTCCGTTGGGTTTTGTTGGGTTCTCGTTGGTCGTTAAGCTAAATGGGAGTGGATTGTGGGTTTTGAAGAAGATCAGGTGAGTTTAGGGTGATTTGGGAGGGAAATGCATAGTTTTGTTTTTTTTTTCTTCTGATCCAGTTCTTTTTTGGGGTGTTTTTGATGTGTTTTGGGGTCTCCGTTGGTTTTTGTTGGGTTCTTGTTGTTCATCATGGTGAAAACGGGTAAACTGTGGGTATTGGAGAACATCAGGTAGGTTTAGGGGGACTTTTGGGGTGGATCAACGGCTTTTAGGGTTTTCTTCCAGTTTTGGGGGTGATCCCGCTTTTTTTTGTGGTGTTTTTGATGTGTTTTGGGGTTTCCGTTGTGTTTTGTTGATTTCCTAATGTGTTTTAAGTTTGTTGGGAGTGGACTTTGGGATTTGGAGAACATCAGGTAGGTTTAGTGTGGTTTTGGGGTGGATCTATGTTTTTTTGGGGTTTTCTTTCTTTTTTTGGGGTTATCCTGTTCTTGTTTGGGGTGTTTTTGACTTGTTTTGGGGTCTCCGTTGGGTTTTAGTTGGTCCTTAAGGGAAATGGGAGTGGATTGTGGGTTTTGAAGAAGATCAGGTGAGTTTAGGGTGGTTTTGTGGGGAAATTCATAGTTTTTGGTGTTTTTTCTTCTGATTCAGTTCTTTTTTGGGGTGTTTTTGACGTGTTTTGGGGTTTCCGTTGGGTTTCGTTGAGTTCCTAATGGGTTTTATGGTGGTTGGGAGTGGACATTTGGATTTGGAGAACATCAGGTACGTTTAGAGTGGTTTTGGGATTGGATCCGTGCTTTTTGGGGTTTTCTTTGGTTTTGGGGGTGATCCTGTTCTTGTTTGGGGTGTTTTTGACGTGTTTTGGGTTCTCCGTTGGGTTTCGTTGGGTTTTCCGTGGTCATCATGGTGGAAAAGTGTAAATTGTGGGTTTTGGAGAACATCAGGTAGGTTTAGGGGGACTTTTGGGGTGGATTCATGATATATGGGGTTTTCTTCTGTTTTTTTTTTTTTTTTTTTTTTTTTTTTTTGGGGGGGGTGATCCAATTCATTTTGGGGGTGTTTTTGACGTGTTTTGGGGTCTCCATTGGGTTTCGTTGCGTTTTCCGTGGTCATCATGGTGGAAAAGGGTAAATTGTTGGTTTTGGAGAACATCAGGTAGGTTTAGGTTGGTTTTGGGATTGGATCTATGGTTTTGGGGGATTTTCTTTTGTTTTTGGGGGTGATCCCGTTCTTTTTTGGGGTGTTTTTGACGTGTTTTGGGGTCTCCGTTGGTATTCCTTGGGTTTTATGTGGTCATGGTGGTGGAAAATTGTAAATTGTGGGTTTTGGAGAACTTCAGGTAGGTTTAGGGGAATTTTGGGGTGGATTCATGGTATTTGGTCTTTTCTTCTGTTTTTTTTTTGGGTGATCCTGTTCTTTTTTGGGGTGTTTATGACGTGTTTTGGGGTCTCCGTTGGGTTTTAGTTGGGTTCTTGTTGGTCATCATGGTGAAAAAGTGTAAATTGTGGCTTTTGGAGAACATCAGGTAGGTTTAGGGGGACTTTTGGGGCAGAGTCATGTTTTTTGGTGTTTTCTTCTGTTTCTTGGGGTGGTCCCGTTCTTTTTTGGGAAGTTTTTGAGGTGTTTGGGGGTCTCCGTTGGGTTTTGTTGTGTACTCGTTGGTCATCGTGGTGGAAAATGGTAAATTGTGGGTTTTGGAGAACATCAGGTAGGTTTAGGGTGGTTTTGGGATTGGATCCGTGCTTTTTGGGGATTTTCTTCCAGTTTATGGGTGATCCCTTTATTTTTGGGGTGTTTTTGACGTGTTTTGGTGTCTCGTTTTGGGTTTTCGTTTGGTTCATGTTGGTCATCCTGGTGAAAAAGTGTAAATTGTGGCTTTTGGAGAACATCAGGTAGGTTTAGGGGGACTTTTGGTGTGGATCTATGGCTTTTGGGGTTTTCTTTCGTTTTTAGGGTTTATCCCGTTCTTGTTTTGGGTGTTTTTGACTTCTTTTGGGGTCTCCGTTGGGTTTCGTTGGGTTTTCCATGGTCATCATGTTGGAAAATTGTAAATTGTGGGTTTTGGAGATCATCAGGTAGGTTTAGGGTGGTTTTGGGGTGGATCTATGATTTTGAAGGATTTTCTTCCAATTTTGGGGGTGATCCCTTTCTTTTTTTTTTTTTTTTTTTTTTTTTTTTTTTTTTTTTTTGACGTGTTTTGTGGTCTCCGTTGGGTTTCGTTGGGTTTTCCATGGTCATCAATGTGGAAAAGTGTAAATTGTGGGTTTTGGAGAACTTCAGGTTGGTTTAGGGGGATTTTTGGTGTGGATCTATGGCTTTTGGGATTTTCTTTCGTTGTTGGGGTTGAACCAGTTCTTTTTTGGGGTGTTTTTGACGTTTTTGGGGTCTCCGTTGGGTTTTGTTGGGTTCTCGTTGGTCGTTAAGCTAAATGGGAGTGGATTGTGGGTTTTGAAGAAGATCAGGTGAGTTTAGGGTGATTTGGGAGGGAAATGCATAGTTTTGTTTTTTTTTTCTTCTGATCCAGTTCTTTTTTGGGGTGTTTTTGATGTGTTTTGGGGTCTCCGTTGGTTTTTGTTGGGTTCTTGTTGTTCATCATGGTGAAAACGGGTAAACTGTGGGTATTGGAGAACATCAGGTAGGTTTAGGGGGACTTTTGGGGTGGATCAACGGCTTTTAGGGTTTTCTTCCAGTTTTGGGGGTGATCCCGCTTTTTTTTGTGGTGTTTTTGATGTGTTTTGGGGTTTCCGTTGTGTTTTGTTGATTTCCTAATGTGTTTTAAGTTTGTTGGGAGTGGACTTTGGGATTTGGAGAACATCAGGTAGGTTTAGTGTGGTTTTGGGGTGGATCTATGTTTTTTTGGGGTTTTCTTTCTTTTTTTGGGGTTATCCTGTTCTTGTTTGGGGTGTTTTTGACTTGTTTTGGGGTCTCCGTTGGGTTTTAGTTGGTCCTTAAGGGAAATGGGAGTGGATTGTGGGTTTTGAAGAAGATCAGGTGAGTTTAGGGTGGTTTTGTGGGGAAATTCATAGTTTTTGGTGTTTTTTCTTCTGATTCAGTTCTTTTTTGGGGTGTTTTTGACGTGTTTTGGGGTTTCCGTTGGGTTTCGTTGAGTTCCTAATGGGTTTTATGGTGGTTGGGAGTGGACATTTGGATTTGGAGAACATCAGGTACGTTTAGAGTGGTTTTGGGATTGGATCCGTGCTTTTTGGGGTTTTCTTTGGTTTTGGGGGTGATCCTGTTCTTGTTTGGGGTGTTTTTGACGTGTTTTGGGTTCTCCGTTGGGTTTCGTTGGGTTTTCCGTGGTCATCATGGTGGAAAAGTGTAAATTGTGGGTTTTGGAGAACATCAGGTAGGTTTATGAGGACTTTTGGGGCAGATTCATGGTATTTGGGGTTTTCTTCTGTTTTTTCTAGTGATCCAGTTGGTTTTCGGCGTGTTTTTGACGTGTTTTGTGGTCTCCGTTGGGTTTCGTTGGGTTTTCCGTGGTCATCATGGTGGAAAAGTGTAAATTGTGGGTTTTGGAGAACATCAGGTAGATTTAGGGTGTTTTGGGGGTGGATCTATGGTTTTGGGGGATTTTGTTCCAGTTTTGGGGTGATCGAATTAATTTTTGGGGTGTTTCTGATGTGTTTTGGGTTCTTCGTTGGGTTTCGTTGGGTTTTCTGTTGGCATCTTGGTGGAAAAGTGTAAATTGTGGGTTTTCGAGAACTTCAGGTAGGTTTAGGGGGACTTTTGGGGTGGATTCATGGTATTTGGGGTTTTCTTCTGTTTTTTGGGGTGATCCTGTTCTTTTTTGGGCTGTTTTTGACGTGTTTTGGGGTTGTCCGTTGGGTTTTGTTGGGTTCTCGTTGGTCATCATTGTGAAAAAGGGTAAATTGTGGCTTTTGGAGAACATCAGGTAGGCTTAGGGGGACTTTTGGGGTGGATCTATGGCATTTGGGTTTTTCTTCTGTTTTTGGGGGAGATCCTGTTCTTTTTTGTTTTTTTTTTTTTTTTTGACATGTTTTTTGTCTCCATTGGGTTTCGTTGGGTTTTCCATGGTCATCATGGTGGAAAAGGGTAAATTTGTGGGTTTTGGAGAACATCAGGTAGGTTTAGGCTGGTTTTGGGATTGGATCTGTGCTTTTTGGGGATTTTCTTCCAGTTTATGGGTGATCCCTTTCTTTTTTGGGGTGTTTTTGACGTGTTTTGGTGTCTCCTTTTGGGTTTTCGTTTTGTTCATGTTGGTCATCATGGTGAAAATTGTAAATTTTTAGGGGGGGAATTTTCTTCCAGTTTTGGGGGTGATCCCGTTCTTTTTTGGGGTGTTTTTGACATGTTTTGGGGTCTCTGTTGGGTTTTGTTGGGTTCTTGTTTTTCATCATGTTGGAAAAGTTTAACTTGCGTGTTTTGGAGAAGATCAGGTAGGTTTAGTGTCGTTTTGGGGTGGATCTATGTTTTTTGGGGATTTTCTTCCAGTTTTGGGGGTGATTCTGTTCTTGTTTGGGGTGTTTTTGACTTGTTTTGGGGTCTCCGTTGGGTTTTAGTTGGATTCTCGTTGGTCGTTAAGGTAAATGGGAGTGGATTGTGGGTTTTGAAGAAGATCAGGTGAGTTTAGGGTGGTTTTGCGGGGAAATTCATAGTTTTTGGTGTTTTTTCTTCTGATTCAGTTCTTTTTTGGGGTGTTTTTGAGGTGTTTTGGGGTCTCCGTTGGTTTTTGTTGGGTTCTTGTTGTTCATCATGGTGAAAACGGGTAAATTGTGGGTATTGGAGAACATCAGGTAGGTTTAGGGGGACTTTTGGGGTGGATCAACGGCTTTTAGGGTTTTCTTCCAGTTTTGGGGGTGATCCCGCTTTTTTTTGTGGTGTTTTTGACGTGTTTTGGGGTTTCCATTGTGTTTTGTTGATTTCCTAATGTGTTTTAAGTTTGTTGGGAGTGGACTTTGGGATTTGGAGAACATCAGGTAGGTTTAGTGTGGTTTTGGGGTGGATCTATGTTTTTTGGGGTTTTCTTTCTTTTTTTAGGGGTTATCCTGTTCTTGTTTGGGGTGTTTTTGACTTGTTTTGGGGTCTCCGTTGGGTTTTAGTTGGTCCTTAAGGGAAATGGGAGTGGATTGTGGGTTTTGAAGAAGATCAGGTGAGTTTAGGGTGGTTTTGCGGGGAAATTCATAGTTTTTGGTGTTTTTTCTTCTGATTCAGTTCTTTTTTGGGGTGTTTTTGACGTGTTTTGGGGTTTCCGTTGGGTTTCGTTGAGTTCCTAATGGGTTTTATGGTGGTTGGGAGTGGACATTTGGATTTGGAGAACATCAGGTACGTTTAGAGTGGTTTTGGGATTGGATCCGTGCTTTTTGGGGTTTTCTTTGGTTTTGGGGGTGATCCTGTTCTTGTTTGGGGTGTTTTTGACGTGTTTTGGGTTCTCCGTTGGGTTTCGTTGTGTTTTCCGTGGTCATCATGGTGGAAAAGTGTAAATTGTGGGTTTTGGAGAACATCAGGTAGGTTTATGAGGACTTTTGGGGCAGATTCATGGTATTTGGGGTTTTCTTCTGTTTTTTCTAGTGATCCAGTTGGTTTTCGGCGTGTTTTTGACGTGTTTTGTGGTCTCCGTTGGGTTTCGTTGGGTTTTCCGTGGTCATCATGGTGGAAAAGTGTAAATTGTGGGTTTTGGAGAACATCAGGTAGATTTAGGGTGTTTTGGGGGTGGATCTATGGTTTTGGGGGATTTTGTTCCAGTTTTGGGGTGATCGAATTCATTTTTGGGGTGTTTCTGATGTGTTTTGGGTTCTTCGTTGGGTTTCGTTGGGTTTTCTGTTGGCATCTTGGTGGAAAAGTGTAAATTGTGGGTTTTCGAGAACTTCAGGTAGGTTTAGGGGGACTTTTGGGGTGGATTCATGGTATTTGGGGTTTTCTTCTGTTTTTTTGGGGTGATCCTGTTCTTTTTTGGGCTGTTTTTGACGTGTTTTGGGGTTGTCCGTTGGGTTTTGTTGGGTTCTCGTTGGTCATCATTGTGAAAAAGGGTAAATTGTGGGTTTTGGAGAACATCAGGTAGGCTTAGGGGGACTTTTGGGGTGGATCTATGGCATTTGGGTTTTTCTTCTGTTTTTGGGGGAGATCCTGTTCTTTTTTGTTTTTTTTTTTTTTTTGACATGTTTTTTGTCTCCATTGGGTTTCGTTGGGTTTTCCATGGTCATCATGGTGGAAAAGGGTAAATTTGTGGGTTTTGGAGAACATCAGGTAGGTTTAGGCTGGTTTTGGGATTGGATCTGTGCTTTTTGGGGATTTTCTTCCAGTTTATGGGTGATCCCTTTCTTTTTTGGGGTGTTTTTGACGTGTTTTGGTGTCTCCTTTTGGGTTTTCGTTTGGTTCATGTTGGTCATCATGGTGAAAATTGTAAAGTTTTGGGGGGGGGAATTTTCTTCCAGTTTTGGGGGTGATCCCGTTCTTTTTTGGGGTGTTTTTGACATGTTTTGGGGTCTCTGTTGGGTTTCGTTGGGTTTTCTGTTGTCATGGTGGTGGAAAAGTGTAAATTGTGGGTTTTGGAGAACTTCAGGTAGGTTTAGGCTGTTTTTGGGGTGGATCTATTTTTTGGGGGTTTTCTTTCCTTTTGGGGGGTTATCCCATTCTTTTTTGGGGTGTTTTTGATGTGTTTTGAGGTCTCCGTTTGTTTTTTTTTTGGGTTTCCATTGGGTTTTCTGGTGGTTGGGAGTGGATTGTACATTTAGGAGAACATCAGGTAGGTTTAAGGGTTTTTTGTGTTGTTAAATCACATTTTTTCTTCTGATTCGGTTCGCTTTTGGGGTGTTTTTGACGTGTTTTGTGGTTTCCGTTGCGTTTTGTCGAGTTTTGACAAATTGACAAATCCTTGAAGTCCCTTTTGATTGCTCACAGGCTATGCGTTGCCACTCCTTCTCCTCCCAGATATAGGACGAGCAATCGGTAATAGTCTGACGGTTGAACCAAGCTGGGAAGCCTCCTTGTGATGTCCTAACCCAGGCCCTAGGAAGGCAGCAGATTTCCCTTAGAGGAGGGTCCCTTCTACATATTAGACCCTCTGTTCCGCTGATTGATAAATCACCCACAACTAAAACTCACCTTTTCTTCCTGCTGCCTGTGGTCAGGCATATACGGGGGGGTTGGCTTTTCCAACCCTGCCAATATCTCTGGTGGAGAGGGATTATAGCCTTTTCCATCCATCGATTGCCTTTCGGCCTCCAGGGCCTTATACCTGTTGCGCAGGTCTACCTGATAGTGTGATATGGTTGAGATTTTGATAAAATTGCAAACACAAACATTAAAGTGATTACTGGTATCTACCACAGCATTATCTACGACTATAGAATCACAATGACTTCTCATGCAAACACAACCTTTCCCAATATATACAAGTACAGTATCAAGGGTTTCATTAGGATGTATCTCAACGTGGCAAATATTTTGCTCAGTGTCAAGACAAATGTCTTGGGATTCCAGCGTGTTACTTTCACAGATGGAACTTTTTTGTTCACGCACAATGCATGCATTTACATCAATTGTTTGCCACTTTCCTCCCTTTTGATGGGCCCATACTTTATATAAGTATATATATTAGTATATATATTAGTATAAAGTATAGTTCCATTATGAT
>NW_028181419.1:35000-107500 GCF_964211825.1 Aythya ferina
CATGGCCAATCACAGGCCGAGTGCTCGAGAACTGCATTTACCAGCACTCACTGGAACCCTCACCGCCCTTACAAAAAAAGCCTCAAGCCCTAACATCCAAAAAAACCTCGAAACCCCTACAGACCTAACCCAAACTATTTACCACACTAAACCCCTGAAGACCTATGCCTAAAACCCCCAACCCAAAATCTTAGGATGCTCAAAACCCAAACCCAACCCAAAACGTTAGGAATGCTCAAAGCCCTAGCCCAAAAACTTAGGGTGCTCCAAACCCTAACCCCAAAACATTAAGACGCAAAAAACCCTAACCCAAAAACTTAGGGTAATACACCATAAATGTTTGTTCATTGTCTTATCTGTAGCAAATAGCATAGGCTGAGTTGAGGATCTCAGTACAGTAGCATTATTATTCGAGATTACAATGGCGGGTGTCCCACAAGCAGGAGGGTGCCTACTAATTCCATACACAGTTTATACACTTTTTTTTTCTGTCGAGGACCGGGACCCTCCCCTGTTTCCCCTTTAACTGTGCTATTCAAGGTTCATAATCTAGCTGGTGCTTCACAGAAAATACACAGCTGCTGGCCTGTTACAAGTCACATTTCTTTTGAGGTTTTTACTCTTTGAGGTGGTAATGTTTCTTACGCCGTGATTTCCACCTAATTGCTGTAAGGGTTCTGGTTGTCTGCGTTTTACAAGCTTGTCTGTTATAATAAATAAAAGTCCCAAATAGGATTACAATCAAAGTTTACAATTCACTGAATGAATAGAGGTAAGCAAACAGTGCTGGGTACGCCGGGAGTCTCTGCTCCACCAAGACGCGCACCAGTTATACACCAGTTACCTCCCTTAAGGGATATAGAGAAGCCCTCTCAGATACGTCCGTCCTACTTCTCCTGCATGCGGCCGGAGGTCGGTCTAATTCTGGTGCTGTTGGTGGTGGAAGCTGGGGCAACGGTGGTACTGGTGGCGATACCACAGCCACCGGAGGGGGAGCCGCCGGGGGTGGATTGTTAGGATATGGAGGTGGTAGCTTATCCAACGGCTCACGTTTATCTTCTTTTTCTTTTTCATGTTCTTCTTGTTCTTCAAATTTCTTACCTGCTTTTAGTGTAAATATTGAGGCTGGAAAAGGACCTGAAGTCTTCCTGATCCATAATCCTGCATAATCACTTTCTTCCTGGCTAAAAGGTTCCTTTGAATTAACATGGATATTTAAGGCCTGGCAAATCCAGTCTTCGAAGGATCCAAAAACAGGCCAAAAGACATGTAGTCTTAAAGGCTCCTTTGGCCATTCTGTCACACAATCCTGGACCATTTTTAATTTACTTTTTCCTTTTCTGGGGTCCCTATCATTCCAATTTCGAATCGTTATTCCTAATGGACTTTCTGGTGGTATGACTGGTAATTTGCTCCCTTTCTTCTGGTCTCTGGTCTTCGATTTTGTCTGACCCATCTAGGAATTTTACTCTGGCAATTCCCACAGCCCTTGGTTACCTTAGTAAGAGTGTCTTGCAGGGGGTCGAGGACCTATCACACACCCACAAATCCTATAGGAATCCCTTCGGTCCTTCACCGGCCAAGTCCCTCGCGGGAGATTGGAACTGCGGTTAGAAGACCTCCACAATCGCTTCAGAACTAAGTTCCATCTCAGTCACACTCTTACACACACAGGCAACCGAACCCCACCCAACCGAACGGTATACGCTTTAAATGCTTACGACTCCGTCATCTTCGTTCGGATCTTCACACACACAGTTACGGGCAAAATATAGTGCTGCAGCTGGCAAGGGAGCTGAAAAAAAGAATCAGAAACGTTGCTTACCTTTATTCAGGTTCAAGATGCCATTAGTTCCGACCTGACTCAAACAGCAGCCACCAAATGGTGGGGGTGCCTCTCCTAGATCAAACCAGAAATCAGGAACCAAAGCCCTCCCGGACGAGCGCCCACTTGTAATAAATGACTGGGTCCCAAATAGGATTGCAATTGAAATTTACAATTTATTAAATGAATAGAGGTAAGCAAGCAGCGCTGGGTGCGCCAGGAGTCTCTGCTCCACCAAGACGCACACAAGTTACATCAGGCGGCTGGTTTTTATGCTGCTAGGCTAATACATATTCATTACTACTTCTACAAAAGGCAGGGTTATTCTAATTAGTTCCCAGAATCTAAACCCTCCCACTGGTGCAGGCGTTATCAGTCTCCGGTGGTCCCTCTGGGGGCCGCTCGTACTGAAGGCTCGTAGTCTTCCTCCCAGGCTTTTCTCTTGTCCATCTCCTTTGTCCATCTTGGCTGGATGGCAGACACTTGCATAGTGTCCCATGCAACAGTTGTAATAGTTAGCAGTTATTCTGAAACCCCTTTGTTCTCTTATCCCCTATTGACCCGAATTGCTGGACCATTCCTTTGCAAGATTCAAGAACTATATATATTAACCACTCTGGTTTTCTCAGACTTTTCATCATATCATGCGGCCCTAGCATTGTTCCATATTGACACGAATCAGATGAACTCCTTTCACACTGTTAAGCTGTCTTATCACTGCAAGCATATCTCAATACCACCTTCCTTCCCTCTACAGGATGTAACTGCGCAAAAACAACATTTTTATTCCCACAACCTTGATCCCCTTACCCTGAAATCCTTATTCCCCTTAAACCTAACAACTCTAACCACAACCCTAACCCTTATTATCAACCCCCTAACGCTAATGACACTGACCTTAATCCAAACCCCAAACTGCCCCTAACCCCAGACAACCAACAACGAAACACACACACACAAAGATGGAAACTACAAAAAAGGCAAAACCCACGATACAGGCCCCAAATCACAAATACGCAACCAAAATGCTACAGAAAAGCCCCAGATGCAGGCCCCAAATGCTACTGCTAGGCCTCAAAAGCTCAAGATGCATCCCAAAGCAAAAATGCAGGCCCCAAACGTTACAGAAAAGCCCCCAAACCCAGGCTGCACAAGTCTACAAGCAGGCCCCAAACTGCCAACAGAAGCAGGCACCAACCACACCCAGATGCAGACCCCAACTGCCCACAAGCAGCTCCTACCCCACCACCCCCTCCCAAGAACTGGACTCCACCCAGACACTGGCCCAAGACCCGGACCCGACCCCCGCCAACCTCCCTACCCTCCCCCCGACACAGGTGTACAAGCAGCTCACAACCCGCCCCTTCAGAGACCGGTCCCACTCCCCCCACCCCCCCCAAGACACGGGATGCAGAGGTGTACAACCAACTCCCAACTCCCTCCCCCTCAAAGGGAGGCCCCAAAGACCCCCAAATGGAGGCTCCTAGAGTGAACAAACAGCTCCCAACTTCCCCAGGCACAGGCCCACCCCCCCCCCCCCCAAACACAGGCCACAGAGGTGTATAAACAGCCCAGACCCCCCTCCAAGACCATGGCCCCTATAGTGTACAAGCAGCTCCCAACCACCCACAGATGCAGGCCCCAACCCTTCTCAAAAGGGAGGCACCTAGAATGCATGAGCAACTCCCAACCAGCCTAAACATAGGTCCAAAAGTGCACAAGCAGCTCCCAACCCCCCTCAAATACAGACCCCAAAAGTGTACAAGTAGCTCCCCCCAAAGACATGACCCAAAGGTATACAACCAGTTCCCAACACCCCTGAGACACAGGCCCCAACCGCCCCCCCAGACACAGTGACCCAAATTCTACAAGCAGCTCCCAACCCCTGCCAGGCAGGCCCCCTACCCTATACAAGCAGCTCCCAATCCTCCCCCCCCCCCCCCGAGGGAGGCCCCCAAGCCCCCCACAAACACAGGCCCCTACAGTGTACAGGCAGCTCCCAGCCACCCCCAGATGCTGGCCCCAAAGTTGTACAAACAGCTCCCAGCCACCCTGCAGAAACAGATTCCTACATTGTACAAGCAGTTCCCAGCCCGCTAGACACAGGCCCTGACCCCCCACACATGCAGGCCCCAAAGGTGTACAAGCAGCTCCCACCCCTCCCCCAGACGCAGGTCCCAAGCCCCCCCCCCCAAACACAGGCCCCTACAACCAGCACCCAACCCCCTACCCCCGATGCCAGGCCCAAAGGTGTAGAAGCAGCTCCAAACCTCCTCCCTCAACCCAGGCTCCAACAGTGTACAAGCACCTCCCAACCAACCCTCCCCTTCCCCCCCCCCCCCGCCCCCCGACTCAGGCTCCAAAGGAATACAAAGAGCTCCCACCCCTCCCCCAGATGCTGGTCTCAACCCCCCCCCCCGCCCCCAGAAGCAGGCCCCAAAGGTGTCGAGTCAGCTCCCAACCCCCTCAATGCCGGCCCCAAGGGTCTACAAGCAGCTCCCCCCTTGCCCCCAGATACCGGCCCCCAGACACAGACCCCAAAAGCCTAATCACAGGCCCTGAACTCTAGAGGCAGGCTCCAAAACCCAGGACAAAGCCCCAGTGGTTCGAGACAGGGCCCAAATCCCAGACACAGGCCCCAAACGCTAAACATATGCCAAAAAAAGTATTAGTGCTGGTGCCAAATGTTACAGACAGGCCCAAAAGCCCGAGATGCTCAAGGCTGAGACGTAACTTGGCTTTCTGAATTACTGGAAAGCAGCTTTCATTCTCAGATAATTGTGTGCAGGCTAGATAGGATGGGGCTTCAGGCACCTCTTCACCTGAGGAAACACACTGCCATCAGGCACCGCTGTGCCAGACAAGCTTGTTCTGCTAGAACACCCTACTCAGATGCACTGTGGCATTCAAGTGAACTGCTTTCATGCAAATATAAGGACTGATGTTACAACCCACCTTGCCTGTGGCACCTGATGAACAGAAGAGTAAGCCACCGCAGCGCTTCAAAACCATCCCTGCACGTGCCGCTCCTTGTCGCTCTCTGGCTTTATCTCATATCCTTATCCACTTCTGTGGAGAGCCTGCCACGGCACCTGCAAAGCAAGACGGACACCTTTCATAGTCACCTTGTGCTACTTGGTCGTTCTGCTCCAACCCAGCTCATGACCAGCCCCTCTTCTTACACAGCTCTTCAGAGTGCAGTTTGCTCCTTTGAGCCTGTGCGAGACACCTGTGAAAGAAAAAGAAACGCATAGGCCGATGCAGCATCCAAAGACACAGCACAACTAGGTAAGTTACTCTCATCTGCTCCCTTACCTCTGCCGCTTACCAGCCCCCGAGGCAGATGCTTCAATCTACCCTCTTCAAACAGCTACAACACCTCTAAAAGACAAAGAGGGGATGCTTAGAGGAACAGTGAGACCTACAACACAACAACTGCTACATCTGTTCCTCACTCACCTTGCCAGAGGCAGCTCTGCGTGTGGCGTCCCAGGTTGTACACTGCGTTACCTAACCCTTACCGTAACCCTTACCCTAACCCTTCTCACCCTTACCATTACCCAAATCCTTACCTTTACTTTTTCCTTACCCTTACTCTTTCCTTTAACCATAACCTTACCCTTACCCTATACCTTACTCCAACCCTTCCCCTTACCTTCCCCTTCCCCTTACACTTAACCTAACCCTTACCCTTCTGCTTCCCCTAAAACATATCCTAACACTTTCCCTTACCCTTAAACTTACCCTAACCCTTTCTATTACCCTTACACTTACTCTTGCCCTAATCCTTGCTTGCACCCTTACACTTATCCTAACCCTTACCCTTACCCTTACTCAAACCCTTACTCTAACCCTTACCCTGACCCGTACCCTTACCCTTACCCGTACCCTTAACCTAACCCTAAACCTTAAACCTTACCGTAAACCTTACCCTTTCTGCTACACTTATCCTTAGCCTAAATCTAAACCTTACACTTACTCTTAGCATAACCCTCACCCTTACCATTACCCATACCCTTATCCTTACCCTAACCCTTACCTTTACACTTACGGTTACCATTAACCTTACACTTACCCTAACACTTATCCTGAACCTAACCCTTACCCTAAACCTTACCCCAACCCTTACCCTGACCCTTACATTAACCCTAACCCTTAGCCTAAACCTTACACTTACTCTTAACCTTAACCTTAGCTGTAACCTAATACTTACCCTTACGTTTCCCTCACCCTAACCCTAAAATTAACCCTAAACATTACCCTAACACTTGACCTTACCCTAACCCTAAAATTACTCGTACAATTACCCTTACCCTTACCCTTAACCTAAGCCGAAACCTTACAGTAAACCTTACCCTTTCTGCTACACTTACCCTTAGCCGAAATCTAAACCTTGCATTTACCCCTACCGTAACCCTCACCCTTATCATTACCAATACTCTTACCCTTACCCTTACCCTAACCCTTCTCCTTACACTTACTGTTACCTTTAACATTACCCTTACCCTAACACTTACACTTATCCTTATCCATGCCCTTACCCTTGCCCTAATCTTTACCCTTAACCTAACCCTAACCCTAAACCTTACCCCAACCCTTACCCTGAACCTTACATTAACCCTAACCCTTACCCTAAAACTTACATTTACTCTTAACCTTACCCTTAACCATAACACTAACACTTACCCTTACGTTTCCCTCACCCTAACCCTAAAATTAACCCTAAACATTACCCTAACACTTGACCTTACCCTAACCCTAAAATTACTCGTACAATTACCCTTACCCTTACCCTTAACCTAAGCCGAAACCTTACAGTAAACCTTACCCTTTCTGCTACACTTACCCTTAGCCGAAATCTAAACCTTGCATTTACCCCTACTGTAACCCTCACCCTTATCATTACCAATACTCTTACCCTTACCCTTACCCTAACCCTTCTCCTTACACTTACTGTTACCTTTAACATTACCCTTACCCTAACACTTACACTTATCCTTATCCATGCCCTTACCCTTGCCCTAATCTTTACCCTTAACCTAACCCTAACCCTAAACCTTACCCCAACCCTTACCCTGAACCTTACATTAACCCTAACCCTTACCCTAAAACTTACACTTACTCTTAACCTTACCCTTAACCATAACACTAACACTTACCCTTACGTTTCCCTCACCCTAACCCTAAAATTAACCCTAACCATTACCCCAACACTTACCCTTACCCTAACCCTAACCGTAACTCTAACCCTTATTCTAACCCTTACCCTGACCCGTACCCTTACACTTACCCTTACCCTAACCCTTACCCTTACCATAACCCATACCCTAACACGTACTTGTAGCCTTAACCTTACCGTTCCCCTTACCCTTACCTTTACTGTCTCCGTTACCCTTACACTTACACTTAACATAAACCTTAACCTTAACCTAAACCTTATCATAAGCCATACAACAACACTTACATGTACACTTACGCTTCCACTTACCCTAGCAATTACTCGTACTATTACTCTTAACCTTACTATTAAGCTAACCCTAAACCTTACCCTTATCCTAACACTTACCCTTATCCTAAACCTTACCCTTTCTGCTACACATACCCTTTGCCTAATTCTAAACCTTACCCTAACCCTCACCCTTACCTAAATCTAACCATTACCCTAACCTTCACTCTTACCCTTACCATTATACTTACTTTTACCCTTAAACTAAACCTTACCCCAACCCTTACCCTGACCCTTACATTAACCCTTACCCTAACCCTAACCCTTACTCTAACCCTAACCCTTAACCTAAACCTTACACTTAATCTTAACTTTAACCTTACCCTTAAACTAATACATACCCTTACGTTTCCCTCACCATAACCCTAAAATTAACAGTACCCATTACCCTAACACTTATCCTTACCGAACCCTAACCCTAACCCTTACTCTAACTTTTACCCTGACCCGGACCCTTAGACTTCCCCTTCCCCTTCCCCTTACTCTTCCCCTTACCCTAACCCTTACCCTTACACTTACGGTTACCATTAACCTTACCCTTACCCTAACACTTACCCTTACCCTATCCCTTACACTTATCCTTATCCATACTACTTACGCTTACCCTAACACTTAACCTTAACCTAACCCTAACCCTAAACCTTACCTGAACCCTTACCCTGACCCTTACATTAACCCTTACCCTAAAACTTACACTTAACCTTAACTTTACCCTTAACCTTAACCTAATACTTACCCTTACTTTTCCCTCAGCACAACCCTAAAATTAACCCTAACCATTACCCCAACACTTACCCTTACCCTGACCCTTACCCTTACCATAACCCATACTCTAACACATACCTCTACCCGTACCCGTACCCTTACCATAACCCTTACCCTTACCCTTACCCTTACCCTTACCCTTACCCGATCCCATACCCTTAACCTAACCCTAAACCTTACCCTTATCCTAACACTTACCCTTACCGTAAGCCTTACCCTTTCTGCTACACTTACCCTTAGCCTAAATCTAAACCTTACACTTACCCTTAGCCTAACCCTCACCCTTACCATTACCCATACCCTTATTCTTACCCTTACCGTAACCCTTACCTTTACACTTACGGTTACCATTAACCTTACCCTTACCCTAACACTTATCCTTAACCTAACCCTTACCCTAAACCTTACCCCAACCCTTACCCTGACCCTTACATTAACCCTAACCCTTAGCCTAAACCTTACACTTACTCTTAACCTTAACCTTACCCTTAACATTAACCTAATATTTACGCATACGTTTTCCTGACTTTAACCCTAAAACTAACCCTAACCATTAACCTAACACTTAACCTTACCCTAACCCTAACCCTAACCCTTACTCTAACCCTTACCCTGACCTGTACCCTTACACTTACCCTTACCCTTATACTTACCCTAATTCTTACCCATACCATAACCCATAACCTAACACATATTTGTACCCTTAACCTTACCGTTACCCTTAACCTTACCCTTACCCTTACTCTATCCCTTACCCTTACGCTTACCCTTAACATAAACCTTACCCTTGACCTTACCCTTACCATAAGCCATACCACAACACTTACATGTACACTTACGCTTGCACTTACCCTAGCAATTACTCGTACAATTACCCTTAACCTTACTATTAAGCTAACCCTAAACCTTACCCTTATCCTAACACTTACCCTTATCCTAAACCTTACCCTTTCTGCTACACTTACCCTTTGCCTAATTCTAAACCTTACCCTAACCCTCACCCTTACCTAAATCTAACCATTACCCTAACCTTCACTCTTACCCTTACCATTATACTTACTTTTACCCTTAAACTAAACCTTACCCCAACCCTTACCCTGACCCTTACATTATCCCTAACCCTTACCCTAACCCTAACCCTAACCCTTACTCTAACCCTAACCCTTAACCTAAACCTTACACTTAATCTTAACTTTAACCTTACCCTTAAACTAATACATACCCTTACGTTTCCCTCACCATAACCCTAATTTTAACAGTACCCATTACCCTAACACTTATCCTTACCGAACCCTAACCCTAACCCTTACTCTAACTTTTACCCTGACCCGGACCCTTAGACTTCCCCTTCCCCTTACTCTTCCCCTTACCCTAACCCTTACCCTTACACTTACGGTTACCATTAACCTTACCCTTACCCTAACACTTATTCATAACCTAACCCTTACCCTAAACCTTACCCCAACCCTTACCCTGACCCTTACATTAACCCTAACCCTTACCCTAAACCTTACCCTTACTCTTAACCTTAACCTTACCCTTAACATTCACCTAATACTTACGCATACATTTTCCTGACTTTAACCCTAAAACTAACCCTAACCATTACCCTAACACTTAACCTTACCCTAACCCTTACTCTTACCATTACCCTGACCCTTACCCTTACACTTACCCTAATTCTTACCCATACCATAACCCATACCCTAACACATATTTGTACCCTTAACCTTACCGTTACCCTTAACCTTACCGTTACCCTTACTCTATCCCTTACCCTTACGCTTACCCTTAACATAAACCTTACCCTTGACCTTACCCTTACCATAAGCCATACAACAACACTTACATGTACACTTACGCTTACACTTACCCTAGCAATTACTCGTAAAATTACCCTTAACCTTACCCTTACCAAACCATTACCCTTTTTCTTAACCTAACCATAAACATTAAGGATAAGCTAAAGGGTCACCCTTAAGGTTAACGTTATCCTAACTCTTACACTTAAGTGGGTAAGTGGAAGTGTAAGGGTACAGTTCAGGGTAAGCGTTAGAGTAAGGGTAAGTGTTAGGGTAATTGTTAGGCTAATTTTAGGTTTAGGGTGAGGGAAACATAAGGGTAAGTATTAGGTTAAGTTTAAGGATAAGGTTAAGAGTTATGGTAAGGGTTCGGTTTAATGTAAGGGTATGGGTTTGGGAAACGTTTAGGATAAGGGTAAGAGAAGGGATAATGGTAAGGGTAAGGATGATGTTTAGTGTAAGGGTTAGATTTAGTTAAGGGTAAGGGTTAGTGTAAGTTTAAGAGTAAGGGTAAGTGTAAGGGTATGTGTAAAAGTACGGGTAATTGTAAGGGTTAGGGTAAGGGTAAGAGTAAGGGTATTGGTAATGATAAGGGTGAGGGTTACAGTAAGGGTAAGTGTAAGGTTTAGATTTAGGCTAAGGGTAAGTGTAGCAGAAAGGGTAAGGTTTACTGTAAGGTTTAAAGTTTCGGCTTAGGTTAAGGGTAAGGGTAATTGTACGAGTAATTGCTAGGGTAAGTGTAAGCATAAGTGTACATTTAAGTGTTGTTGTATGGCTTATGGTAAGGGTAAGGTCAAGGGTAAGGTTTATGTTAAGGGAAAGCGTAAGGGTAACGGATAGAATAAGGGTAAGTGTAACGGTTAAGTGTTAGGGTAATGGTTAGGGTTAATTTTAGGATTAGGGTGAGAAAAATGTAAGGTTAAGTACTAGCTTAAGGTTAAGGGTAAGGTTAAGGGAAAGGTTAAGGTTAAGAGTAAGTGTAAGGTTTAGGTTAAGGGTTAGTGTTAATGTAAGGTTCAGGGAAAGGTTTAGGGTAAGGTTTAGGGTTAGGTTCAGCTTAAGGGTAAGGGTTGGGGTAAGGTTAAGGGTATGGATAAGGAAAAGTGTAAGGGATAGGGTAAGGGTAAGGGTTAGCGTAAGGGTAAGATTAATGGTAATGTTTATGTTAAGGGTAAGCGTAAGGGTAACGGATAGAGTAAGGGTAAGGGTAAGGGTAACGGTAAGGTTAAGGGTACAAATATGTGTTAGGGTATGGGTTATGGTATGGGTAAGAGTTATGGTAATGTAAGGGTAAGGGTGAGTGTAAGGGTATGGGTGAGGGTAAGGGTTAGAATAATGGTTAGGGTTAATTTTAGGGTTAGGGTGAGGGAAACGTAAGGGTAAGTATTCGGTTCAAGTAAGGGTAAGTGTAAGATTTAGATTTAGGCTAGTGGTAAGTGTAGCAGAAAGGGTAAGGTTTACGATAAGGGTAAGTGTTAGGGTAAGGGTAAGGTTTAGGGTAAGAGTAAGTGTAAGTGTATGTGTAAGGGTATGGGTCATTGTAAGGGTTAGAGTAAGGGTTAGGGTAAGGGTGTTAGGGTAATGGTTAGGGTAAATTTTAGGCTTATGGTGAGGGAAACGTAAGGGTAAGGATTAGGTTAAGGTTACGGGTAAGGTTAAGGTTAAGAGTAAGGTTTAGGATAAGGGTTAGGGTTAATGTAAGGGTCAGGGTAAGGTTTCAGGTAAGGTTTAGGTATAGAGTTAGGTTAAGGGTAAGTGTTAGGGTAAGGGTAAGTTGTATGGACAAGGATAATTGTAAGGGATAGGGTAAGGTTAAGGATAATGATAACGGTAAAAGGAAGAGTAAGGATATGGGTAATGGTAAGGGTGAGGGAAAGGGTAAGGGTAAGTGTAAGGTTTAGATTTAGGCTAAGGGTAAGTGTAGCAGAAAGGTGTAGGATTAGGGTAAGGGTGTTAGGATAAAGGTAAGGGTAAGGGTAAGGATAAGGGTAAGGGTAAGGGTAAGGGTATCGGTAATGGTAAGGGAAAGGGTTAGGGTAAGTGTAAGGGTAAGGGTAAGTGTAAGGGTACAGGTCAGGGTAAGGGTATCAGTAATGGTAAGGGAAAGGGTTAGTGTAAGTGTAAGGGTAAGGGTAAGTGTAAGGGTACAGGTCAGGGTAAGGGTTAGAGTAAGGGTTAGGGTTAGGTAAGGATAAGTGTTAGGGTAATGGGTACTGTTAAAATTAGGGTTATGGTGAGGGAAATGTACGGGTATGTATTAGTTTAAGGGTAAGGTTAAGGTTAAGAGTAAGTGTAAGGTTTAGGTTAAGGGTTAGGGTTAATGTAAGGGTTAGGGTTAGGGTTGGGGTAAGATTTAGGGTAAGGAGAAGAGTAAGGGTGTGGTTAATGGTAAGGGTGAGGGTTAGGGTAAGGATAAGGGTAAGTGTAAGGTTTAGGGTAAGGGTAATGGTATGGAGAAGGGTAAGGGTAAGGGTAAGTGTAAGGGTAAGGGTAGGAGTCATTGAACGAGTAATTCCTAGGGTAACTGTAAGCGTAAGTGTACATTTAAGTGTTGTTGTATGGCTTATTGTAAGGGTAAGGTTAAGTGTTAGCGTAATGGTTATGGTTAATTATAGGGTTAGGGTGAGAAAAACGTAAGGTTAAGTATTAGCTAAAGGTTAAGGGTAAGGTTAATGTTAAGAGTAAGTGTAAGGTTTAGGGTAAGGGTAAGGGTTAATGTAAGGGTTGGGGTAAAGTTTAGGGTAAGGGTTAGGTTCAGGATAAGTGTTAGGGTAAGTGTAAGGTTAATGGTAACCGTCAGTGTAAAGGTAAGGGTTAGGGTAAGGATAAGGGTATGGGTAATGGTAAGGGTGAGGGTTAGGCTAAGGGTAAACGTAAGGTTTAGATTTAGGCTAAGGGTAAGTGTAGCAGAAAGGTGTAGGATTAGGGTAAGGGTGTTAGGATAAAGGTAAGGGTAAGGGTAAGGATAAGGGTAAGGGTAAGGGTAAGGGTATCGGTAATGGTAAGGGAAAGGGTTAGGGTAAGTGTAAGGGTAAGGGTAAGTGTAAGGGTACAGGTCAGGGTAAGGGTATCAGTAATGGTAAGGGAAAGGGTTAGGGTAAGTGTAAGGGTAAGGGTAAGTGTAAGGGTACAGGTCAGGGTAAGGGTTAGAGTAAGGGTTAGGGTTAGGTAAGGATAAGTGTTAGGGTAATGGGTACTGTTAAAATTAGGGTTATGGTGAGGGAAATGTACGGGTATGTATTAGTTTAAGGGTAAGGTTAAGGTTAAGAGTAAGTGTAAGGTTTAGGTTAAGGGTTAGGGTTAATGTAAGGGTTAGGGTTAGGGTTGGGGTAAGATTTAGGGTAAGGAGAAGAGTAAGGGTGTGGTTAATGGTAAGGGTGAGGGTTAGGGTAAGGATAAGGGTAAGTGTAAGGTTTAGGGTAAGGGTAATGGTATGGAGAAGGGTAAGGGTAAGGGTAAGTGTAAGGGTAAGGGTAGGAGTCATTGAACGAGTAATTCCTAGGGTAACTGTAAGCGTAAGTGTACATTTAAGTGTTGTTGTATGGCTTATTGTAAGGGTAAGGTTAAGTGTTAGCGTAATGGTTATGGTTAATTATAGGGTTAGGGTGAGAAAAACGTAAGGTTAAGTATTAGCTAAAGGTTAAGGGTAAGGTTAATGTTAAGAGTAAGTGTAAGGTTTAGGGTAAGGGTAAGGGTTAATGTAAGGGTTGGGGTAAAGTTTAGGGTAAGGGTTAGGTTCAGGATAAGTGTTAGGGTAAGTGTAAGGTTAATGGTAACCGTCAGTGTAAAGGTAAGGGTTAGGGTAAGGATAAGGGTATGGGTAATGGTAAGGGTGAGGGTTAGGCTAAGGGTAAACGTAAGGTTTAGATTTAGGCTAAGGGTAAGTGTAGCAGAAAGGGTAAGCTTTATGGTAAGGTTTGAGGTTTAGGCTTAGGTTAAGGGTAAGGGTAAGGGTAAGGTTTAGGTTTAGGAAAAGGGTAAGTGTAGCAGAAAGGTTAAGGGTTAGGGTAAGTGTTAGGGTAAGGGTAAGGTTAAGGGTAAGGGTAATGGTATGAATAAGGGTAAGGGTAAGGGAAATGGTACGGGTCAGGGTAAGGGTTTGAGTAAGGGTAAGGGTAAGGGTTAGGATAAGTGTAAGGGTGCAAGCAAGGATTAGGGCAAGAGTAAGTGTAAGGGTAATAGAAAGGGTTAGGGTAAGTTTAAGGGTAAGGGAAAGTGTTAGGATATGTTTTAGGGGAAGCAGAAGGGTAAGGGTTAGGTTAAGTGTAAGGGGAAGGGGAAGGTAAGGGGAAGGGTTGGAGTAAGGTATAGGGTAAAAGTAAGGTTATGGTTAAAGGAAAGAGTAAGGGTAAGGAAAAAGTAAAGGTAAGGATTTGGGTAATGGTAAGGGTGAGAAGGGTTAGGGTAAGGGTTACGGTAAGGGTTAGGTAACGCAGTGTACAACCTGGGACGCCACACGCAGAGCTGCCTCTGGCAAGGTGAGTGAGGAACAGATGTAGCAGTTGTTGTGTTGTAGGTCTCACTGTTCCTCTAAGCATCCCCTCTTTGTCTTTTAGAGGTGTTGTAGCTGTTTGAAGAGGGTAGATTGAAGCATCTGCCTCGGGGGCTGGTAAGCGGCAGAGGTAAGGGAGCAGATGAGAGTAACTTACCTAGTTGTGCTGTGTCTTTGGATGCTGCATCGGCCTATGCGTTTCTTTTTCTTTCACAGGTATCTCGCACAGGCTCAAAGGAGCAAACTGCACTCTGAAGAGCTGTGTAAGAAGATGGGCTGGTCATGAGCTGGGTTGGAGCAGAACGACCAAGTAGCACAAGGTGACTATGAAAGGTGTCCGTCTTGCTTTGCAGGTGCCGTGGCAGGCTCTCCACAGAAGTGGATAAGGATATGAGATAAGGCCAGAGAGCGACAAGGACCGGCACGTGCAGGGATGGTTTTGAAGCGCTGCGGTGGCTTACTCTTCTGTTCATCAGGTGCCACAGGCAAGGTGGGTTGTAACATCAGTCCTTATATTTGCATGAAAGCAGTTCACTTGAATGCCACAGTGCATCTGAGTAGGGTGTTCTAGCAGAACAAGCTTGTCTGGCACAGCGGTGCCTGATGGCAGTGTGTTTCCTCAGGTGAAGAGGTGCCTGAAGCCCCATCCTATCTAGCCTTGATTCAAAGATCGAAGCCAAAATTCCTTTAAGTGGTATATTCTTTATTGCAGCGCTGGATGCACGGGGGATCTCTCCACCTATCGTGCATACCCAAAGCAGAAAGCAGTCTTGAATTTATACAATCAATCTATCAATATTCTACAAGCACCTATACATATGCATTACCTATCCCCGCCTTCCCTCGCTTCTCATGCTAATTAGCCTTTTGGCACCTTGCGCCTGCGCAGAGCCTTCCAAGAATTGTGGGCAGGGGTCTTTGGGACGTGGGCAGGGGTCTTTGGGAGGAAGACCCCGAGTCTTCCTCACAGTGTACTTTTCACCTTTGGTCAGGAATCTGCTGAATTGGCATGTTTCTTAATTGCAAGAGCTGGTTGTTGCCAATTCTCCCGTTTGTTGTATCTTTATAATGAATTCCAATGTCCAGTTTCGAGAGTTATAGTCCTTACATTCGTTTCTCTGTCCGCCTGCCGCTTCCTTATCATGAGTTCCAGTGTCTTGTTTCGAGATATACAGTCCTTGTCTGGGGATTGTCCTTGCCTCCCCAATACCTCCTTAATCAATCCCCCCTTTTCTTTTCCCATGCAAATTCTTTTGCATCAGATACTTTCTTTATTTACAGTAACACAACAAAGCAGGCATCTAAACAACATGCACACAAATATTCCTAACACTACTAATACGATTAGAGCAATGAATACTTGTTTCAACCATTGGAAATTGGGCAACCAGGAGGTTAACTTATTCCATAGTTCACTAAAACTCCATGAAAGATCATCTTTACTGATCTCATGTAGGATCCTGGTCTGCTTCCATATTTCTTCCAGGTCGGTAGAGATCCTTCCACTCTGATCTACATACATACAACAACTTGTGTTTATTACTGTACAGACTCCCCCTTGAGTGGCCAGTAACAAGTCTAGGGCCATCCGATTTTGGAATACTACCTGTGATAAACTAGATATCTCTTCTTGTTGAGCCTTTATAGCATCCAAAATTTTGTTTTCTAACTTCTCTATAATTGCAGAAATATTAACTATTGCCTTTTCCAATTCACTCACTCCTAACCATGGGATAAACCATCGCACAAAACTATGAAAAGGGGTGTGTCTCTCTACCAATGGATTGTTAATTTTTCATCTGATTCTCCGGATATGATTTCTCAAGTAACCTCGAGGCACTACATCATGTACTGTCATATTGGGAACTACCGCTCCAAGAGTGCAAGTTCCCTTCCAATTCTCAGGCAAGACCTTACGGGCTGTATCATTGCATAGCCAATACCACCCTTTTCCTTCTGGAACCGTCCAGCTGGTTGAATTTGCCCAGCCGCTAGTCGTACTAATATCAATTGTTCAATTACAAGATGTCTGATTTCCCACATAAGTAGTATCCGTATTTATACAATGCTGTTTTCCTATACCCTTAGGCGGGTTACACCTTTGTACACATACATAATAGGATTCTAACGGCATGAAGCTACTCACTTCTAGTTCCAAAACTGCTTAATATTTTCGACCCCAAGACGTGTTTTCCCACAAATTAGTCCAAGATAAGTTTGCAGGCAAGGGAATCCCAATTAACGATACACCCTTATTCCCATGCTGTGGCAGATGGGTGCATACCCAACAGTTTGTCTTATTAGTTACTTGAGAAATTGTTTGTATTAAGGTCAGGTGTAAGTTCTCATCCCAAGTTGCCCACCCCAAATCCGAGAACCGCACCCCTGCAATCATTAGGATCTGGAAAACCGTAATTTTGTTGGTCCAATTGGAGTGGTGGTCCATATCCTCGCCGGGGCCTTCTTCACCCTTGAATTGTGGATCCAAGCTGCTTGCTTCTTAATCTTAATGGCGGTGTGTGTTGTCAGTAATACTTGGTGTGGTCCCATCCACTTTCCTTCCATTTTTCCTGCACGGGTTGTCCTGAAAAAGTCTTTATATATATATAATCCCCGAGCTTAAAGGGGTGGATTGGTTGATCCAACCCTCTAGCCCTGGTCCCTAAAACAAATGTATGTACTTTATTTAATTGTTTCTGAAGTTCAGTTATATAAGCATATAAATATTCTGATCCTAACTGCGTTAGGTCCTCTCCACTAAATAGAAATTGCTATGGCCTTCCATATAAGATTTTGAAGGGACTCAAATTTCCTTTTATTCTAGGTTTAACTCTAATTCCAAGTAATGCTAAAGGGAGGGATTGAGGCCATGACAAATTAGCTTCTTATCCAATTTTAGCTATTTATTGTTTAATTAAATGGTTCATTTTTTCTACCTGTCCACTTGCCTGTGGTCTATAAGGAGTATGCAGTTGCCAATCTATCTTTAGAATCTTACTTATCTGTTCTACCACTTGTGCACAAAAATGTGAAACTCTATCAGAAGACATTGCTACTAGAATCCCAAAGCATGGTATTATTTCATTTAACAAGACTTTAACCACTTCTCTTGCTTTGGTTGTTCGACAGGGAAAGGCTTCAGGCCTTCCTGAAAACGTGTCAGTCAGAACCAGTAAATAATGATACCCCCCTTTTCTAGGGAGTTCTGAAAAATCAATTTGCCACTGTTGCCCCGAATAATTTCCTTTACCGATTATTCCAAATTTTATTCTATTCTTGGTATTGGGGTTATTGTGTAAGCAAATGCTACATTGTTGAGTTACTTGTTTTATCATATCGTCCCACTAATGTCTGACTCGGGCTCTTATGCAGTGTGCCAGCTCCCCAGTGCGTTTTATTGTGTTCTGTAAGAACTATGGGCCATGTCAAACTAGAGGGTATTACTATGGGGTTATCTTTTAAATATACTCATCCATCTGGTTTCATTTTACCTTTCAAATCTTCAATTAATTTTAAGTCTTCTTTTGTATAATTTGCATATAGTTTGGATTTTACCGTCTGGTATCAAAGACAATGCCTTCACCTCAGTTATTTCAGCTGCCTGCTTAGCCTCTGCCAATCGATTTTCCAATTTCAAAATCGCTGTTCCCCTTTTGGTGTCCCTGACAATGCATGATAGCTACCTTTTCTGGTTGTTTTACAGCCTCTAACAATTTTAAAATTTCTTCAGCATACTTTGTGTTTTCACTGAGCGGTCAGCAATCCATGTTCTTTCCAAATTGCTCCATGAGCATGTACCACGCCGAATGTATATTTAGAATCTGTCCAAATATTTACCCTTTTTCCCGCTGCCAGTTCCAATGCTCTCGTGAGAGCAACTATCTCCGCCTTTTGAGCTGATGTTCCAGGGGGTAAAGGCTTAGACTCGATTACCTGCTGAGTAGTTGTTATAGCATATCCAGCTTTACGTTGTCTTTGCGTAACAAAACTGCTCCCATCCGTGAACCAAGTTTCTTCCGCATCTTCCATGGGCTCCTCCTTAAGGTCTGGTCGGCTGGAATACACAGTCTCTAGAGTTTCTAAACAATCGTGAATCACAGCTTGTGCCGGAGCATCACTAAGAAAAGAGGCTAGATTCACAATATGAATTATCACAATTTCCACGTCGTCCTGTTCTACCAATATTGCTTGATATTTCAAAATCATCAATTCTTGTTTAAGTTGTTTAAAGACTTTTTGTGCTTCTCCAGTCCAGACTAACTTTGACTGGTTAATCTTTATCAATTCACATAGAGGCTTTACCAATAGTCCATAATTATAAATCCAAAGGTGACACCAATCTGTCATTCCTAAAAAGGTTTGTAGCTCCTTTACCATTTGAGGTTCTGGAGTCCGGCAAATGACTTCCTTATGTTCAGTTCCTAGTTCTCGTTGTCCTTCCGAAATGTCAAATCCCAGATAGGTCACACTTTGTTGAGCCAGCTGGACTTTCTGTCAAGAGACTTGATATCCATTTAAACCCAGAAAATTAAGACGACTTATAGTCCATTGAATACAACTCCCTTTAGTCTCGGTAGCTATTAAGAGATCATCTACATACTACATATTGTAACAAAGCACCTTCAGTGTCCGGAGGTATCCATGTTTCGAGTTCCCTTGCTAATTGGTTTCCAAAAATAGTGGGGCTATTCTTGAATCCTTGAGGTAGTAATGTCCACGTAAGCTGCGTCTTTCTGCCTGAATCGGGATTTTCCCATTCAAAGGCGAATAGGTTTTGGCTTTCTGTGGCTAAGCCTAGGCAGAAGAAGGCATCTTTTAAATCCAGTACGGTAAACCAGACTTGACTATTCTTTAATTTAGTCAGCAAAGTATAAGGGTTTGCCACTACTGGATGTATATCCTCAGTGATTTTATTTATGGCCCTCAAATCCTGAACTAGCCTATAGCTTTTTCATCTGCCTTTTTAATTGGCAATATGGGTGCATTGTATTCTGATTCGCATTCAATCAATAATCCATACTGTAAAAATTGATCAATTATCTCTTTAATTCCTTTCCTATCTTCTATCCTCAAAGGATATTACTTAACCTTAACGGGTTTCTCTCCTGGCTTTAATTTAATAATCATTAAGGTCACATTTTTAGCTCTTCCAGGGACTTCGGTAGCCCAAACTCCTGGACATACTTGATCTGTGATCTCTAAATGTATTTCACTTTTAGGGTCAGTTTGTATTAGTGCCAAGCTTAACACATTTATTAGTTGTTCTTCTCCTGTTCTTAATTCCATTTTCCCCTTTTCAAAGACAATTTCTGCTCCTACTTGCTCTAATAAATCTCTACCTAAGAGTGCCCATGAGGAGCTAGGCATAGATAAAAATCTGTGTATGCCCCATTGTTTCCCTAACTTGTACTTCAAAGGTTCACAAAAATAAGCCTTTTCGGTTACACCTTGTCCTGGTTTCAGTTAGAACAGAGTTAATTTTCTTCCTAGTAGCTGGGAGAATGCTATGTTTTGGCTTAGGATGAGAAGAGTGCTGATAACACCCCGATGTTTTAATTGTTGCAGAGCAATGCTTATACCAAGCCAAGGACATCTCAGCTTCTTGCTCTGTCCTGCCAACAGGCAGGCTGGGGGTGCAGTAAGAGCTGGGAGGGGACAGACCCAGGACAGGTGACCCAAACTAGCCAAAGGGGTATTCCATAGCATCTGACGTCAGGCTAAACAATACATAGGGGTGGCTAGCCAGGGGGAGGGGGCCGGACTGCTCGGGGTTAGGCTGGGCATCGGTCAGCGGGTGGTGAGCAATTGCATTGTGCATCACTTGTTTGTACACATTATTAGTAGTGGTACTATTATCATCATTGTATTATTATTATTATTATTATTATTATTATTATTATTATTATTATTATTATTATTTTGTCTTATTAAACTGTCTTTATTTAAACTCACGGGCTTCACTTTCCATTTCTCTCCCCCGTCCCAGAGAGGGAGGGGGAGGGTGAGCGAACAGCTGCGTGGTGTTTAGCTGCCGGCCGGGTTAAACCACGACACACCTTTTACCCTAACATAATAATTCTGTGAAGGAAATAATGCTTGATTTAGAACTGAATACGTTGCCCCATAGCAATAAGAAATTTCACTTCCATTCCTCCCCTAGCTTCATTATAACCAGTGGAGGATCCGCTAGGGTAGATTCCCCAGGTCCCCGTTATTCCTGTTGAAATCAGGGGTTGATTACCCTAGGAAAAGGCTAGTCAATTTGTCCTCCAAAGCCAGGTCCAAACCGTTTTGTTTTATTTATTTATTTATTTTCATTACATTTCAGAGTTGGTCCAAAAATTCCATAGGGCTTTCTTTTAGACCTTGTTGGAAGCATATTCTCAATTCCCAATTCATCCAGGTTTTAGTATTTACTTAACCGTTCATAATTTTCAGGATGATTCGGGTCTTAGTGGGGGTCGGTCAGGGGAATGCAATTGTCCACAGTTCCCTGAACGGTCCCATCAGCAATCTGAGCTCGCACATGAACTCAGGTTGTTTTAAGTGTGTACCTCTTTTCTGTTTCTGTGACAACTCTCTCGGACCGATCATGGTCCCTTTGCCCTAAAGGGCTAACACCCATGATTTTAAGATCTCTGCCTCGGGCAGAGGCAGAACTATTAACATTCCTACATCCTCTTTCCCTGCTCATTCAACTTCAAACACCTTTAACACTTTCAACAACCCTTTTAACACTTCCTTTATCTTTCTCCAGCCTGTACTTCTCTAATGCCAACATCAAAGGTTCAGTCAGGGGCCAACTTAATTCCGTACCTTTTCCCACCAAGATGCTGAAACATCAGTATACAACATTTCATCCTGTTCTGCTTCTCAAAAAACAACATTAACTGTAGCAAAATATTATAGTTTAAAGTTCCATTTAGGGGCCACTTTTCTCCACATTCCAGCTTATAAAGCGGCCACCACTGATTACGATATTTTATCAATGTTTTCCTGTTCACACTTCCACCGGCAGATCCTCCAATATCTTTCCAGTGACTTAAAACACATCCTAACACACTTTTCTTTAAAATGTCACTGCTTGTTTGCCCCCCCAGTTTCCAGTTTACACTTTCAGAATACACACGTTACTTACAAAAGCGTATCACAAAACGTATCACTCACAAAAATACAGGCACGCAATATCTTTCAGTAGCGATGTCACAAAACTACTATTACCAGCAATATTGCCAAAATCACAGTAACAATAGTCAGAGTCAAATTCCACATGCGATAAGTCAGAAAACCGAACTGTGTAACACCGTAACGATATCTTTCTTATAACAATGCCACGAACCTACTATTACCACCAGGAAAATAGCCAAAATCGCAGTAACAATAACCAGAGTTAAATACCATACTCCATGAGTCAGAAAACCGAAATAGACAACACAATTCCAGATGGACCTTAAAGCGAGCTCCTTCCTTAAGGTCCCCAAACATGTACTTATGGTGCTAACCACAAAGTATATACCAAACACTGCCTCGCAGAAGATCACCTTCTGACTTACAGACAGTTCCAGATGACCGGTCTACCAGAAAACCAAACCAGAATAAAGAATATACTCACTTACAATGATGGGGTCCTTGTCTGCCTCCGCAGTGATCCGGTGAGTCGAGGAGTCCCTCCGGGAAATCCCGGGGGTACCCTAGGGAGTCCTGTTCTCAGCAGGTCCTGCAGTCCGGCAGAGAGGTAGTCCCATCTGGGTCGCCAAATTGATTCAAAGATCGAAGCCGAAATTCCTTTAAGTGGTATATTCTTTATTGCAGCGCTGGATGCACGGGGGATCTCTCCACCTATCGTGCATACCCAAAGCAGAAAGCAGTCTTGAATTTATACAATCAATCTATCAATATTCTACAAGCACCTATACATATGCATTACCTATCCCCGCCTTCCCTCGCTTCTCATGCTAATTAGCCTTTTGGCACCTTGCGCCTGCGCAGAGCCTTCCAAGAATTGTGGGCAGGGGTCTTTGGGACGTGGGCAGGGGTCTTTGGGAGGAAGACCCCGAGTCTTCCTCACAGTGTACTTTTCACCTTTGGTCAGGAATCTGCTGAATTGGCGTGTTTCTTAATTGCAAGAGCTGGTTGTTGCTAATTCTCCCGTTTGTTGTATCTTTATAATGAATTCCAATGTCCAGTTTCGAGAGTTATAGTCCTTACATTTGTTTCTCTGTCCGCCTGCCGCTTCCTTATCATGAGTTCCAGTGTCTTGTTTCGAGATATACAGTCCTTGTCTGGGGATTGTCCTTGCCTCCCCAATACCTCCTTAATCAATCCCCCCTTTTCTTTTCCCATGCAAATTCTTTTGCATCAGATACTTTCTTTATTTACAGTAACACAACAAAGCAGGCATCTAAACAACATGCACACAAATATTCCTAACACTACTAATACGATTAGAGCAATGAATACTTGTTTCAACCATTGGAAATTGGGCAACCAGGAGGTTAACTTATTCCATAGTTCACTAAAACTCCACGAAAGATCATCTTTACTGATCTCATGTAGGATCCTTGTCTGCTTCCATATTTCTTCCAGGTCGGTAGAGATCCTTCCACTCTGATCTACATACATACAACAACTTGTGTTTATTACTGTACAGACTCCCCCTTGAGTGGCCAGTAACAAGTCTAGGGCCATCCGATTTTGTAACACTACCTGTGATAAACTAGATATCTCTTCTTGTTGAGCCTTTATAGCATCCAAAATTTTGTTTTCTAACTTCTCTATAATTGCAGAAATATTAACTATTGCCTTTTCCAATTCACTCACTCCTAACCATGGGATAAACCATCGCACAAACCTATGAAAAGGGGTGTGTCTCTCTACCAATGGATTGTTAATTTTTCATCTGATTCTCCGGATATGATTTCTCAAGTAACCTCGAGGCACTACATCATGTACTGTCATATTGGGGACTACCGCTCCAAGAGTGCAAGTTCCCTTCCAATTCTCAGGCAAGACCTTACGGGCTGTATCATTGCATAGCCAATACCACCCTTTTCCTTCTGGAACCATCCAGCTGGTTGAATTTGCCCAGCCGCTAGTCGTACTAATATCAATTGTTCAATTACAAGATGTCTGATTTCCCACATAAGTAGTATCCGTATTTATACAATGCTGTTTTCCTATACCCTTAGGCGGGTTACACCTTTGTACACATACATAATAGGATTCTAACGGCATGAAGCTACTCACTTCTAGTTCCAAAACTGCTTAATATTTTCGACCCCAAGACGTGTTTTCCCACAAATTAGTCCAAGATAAGTTTGCAGGCAAGGGAATCCCAATTAACGATACACCCTTATTCCCATGCTGTGGCAGATGGGTGCATACCCAACAGTTCATCTTATTAGTTACTTGAGAAATTGTTTGTATTAAGGTCAGGTGTAAGTTCTCATCCCAAGTTGCCCACCCCAAATCCGAGAACCGCACCCCTGCAATCATTAGGATCTGGAAAACCGTAATTTTGTTGGTCCAATTGGAGTGGTGGTCCATATCCTCGCCGGGGCCTTCTTCACCCTTGAATTGTGGATCCAAGCTGCTTGCTTCTTAATCTTAATGGCGGTGTGTGTTGTCAGTAATACTTGGTATGCTCCCATCCACTTTCCTTCCATTTTTCCTGCACGGGTTGTCCTGAAAAAGTCTTTATATATATATAATCCCCGAGCTTAAAGGGGTGGATTGGTTGATCCAACCCTCTAGCCCTGGTCCCTAAAACAAATGTATGTACTTTATTTAATTGTTTCTGAAGTTCAGTTATATAAGCATATAAATATTCTGATCCTAACTGCGTTAGGTCCTCTCCACTAAATAGAAATTGCTATGGCCTTCCATATAAGATTTTGAAGGGACTCAAATTTCCTTTTATTCTAGGTTTAACTCTAATTCCAAGTAATGCTAAAGGGAGGGATTGAGGCCATGACAAATTAGCTTCTTATCCAATTTTAGCTATTTATTGTTTAATTAAATGGTTCATTTTTTCTACCTGTCCACTTGCCTGTGGTCTATAAGGAGTATGCAGTTGCCAATCTATCTTTAGAATCTTACTTATCTGGTCTACCACTTGTGCACAAAAATGTGAAACTCTATCAGAAGACATTGCTACTAGAATCCCAAAGCATGGTATTATTTCATTTAACAAGACTTTAACCACTTCTCTTGCTTTGGTTGTTCGACAGGGAAAGGCTTCAGGCCTTCCTGAAAACGTGTCAGTCAGAACCAGTAAATAATGATACCCCCCTTTTCTAGGGAGTTCTGAAAAATCAATTTGCCACTGTTGCCCCGAATAATTTCCTTTACCGATTATTCCAAATTTTATTCTATTCTTGGTATTGGGGTTATTGTGTAAGCAAATGCTACATTGTTGAGTTACTTGTTTTATCATATCGTCCCACTAATGTCTGACTCGGGCTCTTATGCAGTGTGCCAGCTCCCCAGTGCGTTTTATTGTGTTCTGTAAGAACTATGGGCCATGTCAAACTAGAGGGTATTACTATGGGGTTATCTTTTAAATATACTCATCCATCTGGTTTCATTTTACCTTTCAAATCTTCAATTAATTTTAAGTCTTCTTTTGTATAATTTGCATATAGTTTGGATTTTACCGTCTGGTATCAAAGACAATGCCTTCACCTCAGTTATTTCAGCTGCCTGCTTAGCCTCTGCCAATCGATTTTCCAATTTCAAAATCGCTGTTCCCCTTTTGGTGTCCCTGACAATGCATGATAGCTACCTTTTCTGGTTGTTTTACAGCCTCTAACAATTTTAAAATTTCTTCAGCATACTTTGTGTTTTCACTGAGCGGTCAGCAATCCATGTTCTTTCCAAATTGCTCCATGAGCATGTACCACGCCGAATGTATATTCAGAATCTGTCCAAATATTTACCCTTTTTCCCGCTGCCAGTTCCAATGCTCTCGTGAGAGCAACTATCTCCGCCTTTTGAGCTGATGTTCCAGGGGGTAAAGGCTTAGACTCGATTACCTGCTGAGTAGTTGTTATAGCATATCCAGCTTTACGTTGTCTTTGCGTAACAAAACTGCTCCCATCCGTGAACCAAGTTTCTTCCGCATCTTCCATGGGCTCCTCCTTAAGGTCTGGTCGGCTGGAATACACAGTCTCTAGAGTTTCTAAACAATCGTGAATCACAGCTTGTGCCGGAGCATCACTAAGAAAAGAGGCTAGATTCACAATATGAATTATCACAATTTCCACGTCGTCCTGTTCTACCAATATTGCTTGATATTTCAAAATCATCAATTCTTGTTTAAGTTGTTTAAAGACTTTTTGTGCTTCTCCAGTCCAGACTAACTTTGACTGGTTAATCTTTATCAATTCACATAGAGGCTTTACCAATAGTCCATAATTATAAATCCAAAGGCGACACCAACCTGTCATTCCTAAAAAGGTTTGTAGCTCCTTTACCATTTGAGGTTCTGGAGTCCGGCAAATGACTTCCTTATGTTCAGTTCCTAGTTCTCGTTGTCCTTCCGAAATGTCAAATCCCAGATAGGTCACACTTTGTTGAGCCAGCTGGACTTTCTGTCAAGAGACTTGATATCCATTTAAACCCAGAAAATTAAGACGACTTATAGTCCATTGAATACAACTCCCTTTAGTCTCGGTAGCTATTAAGAGATCATCTACATACTACATATTGTAACAAAGCACCTTCAGTGTCCGGAGGTATCCATGTTTCGAGTTCCCTTGCTAATTGGTTTCCAAAAATAGTGGGGCTATTCTTGAATCCTTGAGGTAGTAATGTCCACGTAAGCTGCGTCTTTCTGCCTGAATCGGGATTTTCCCATTCAAAGGCGAATAGGTTTTGGCTTTCTGTGGCTAAGCCTAGGCAGAAGAAGGCATCTTTTAAATCCAGTACGGTAAACCAGACTTGACTATTCTTTAATTTAGTCAGCAAAGTATAAGGGTTTGCCACTACTGGATGTATATCCTCAGTGATTTTATTTATGGCCCTCAAATCCTGAACTAGCCTATAGCTTTTTCATCTGCCTTTTTAATTGGCAATATGGGTGCATTGTATTCTGATTCGCATTCAATCAATAATCCATACTGTAAAAATTGATCAATTATCTCTTTAATTCCTTTCCTATCTTCTATCCTCAAAGGATATTACTTAACCTTAACGGGTTTCTCTCCTGGCTTTAATTTAATAATCATTAAGGTCACATTTTTAGCTCTTCCAGGGACTTCGGTAGCCCAAACTCCTGGACATACTTGATCTGTGATCTCTAAATGTATTTCACTTTTAGGGTCAGTTTGTATTAGTGCCAAGCTTAACACATTTATTAGTTGTTCTTCTCCTGTTCTTAATTCCATTTTCCCCTTTTCAAAGACAATTTCTGCTCCTACTTGCTCTAATAAATCTCTACCTAAGAGTGCCCATGAGGAGCTAGGCATAGATAAAAATCTGTGTATGCCCCATTGTTTCCCTAACTTGTACTTCAAAGGTTCACAAAAATAAGCCTTTTCGGTTACACCTTGTCCTGGTTTCAGTTAGAACAGAGTTAATTTTCTTCCTAGTAGCTGGGAGAATGCTATGTTTTGGCTTAGGATGAGAAGAGTGCTGATAACACCCCGATGTTTTAATTGTTGCAGAGCAATGCTTATACCAAGCCAAGGACATCTCAGCTTCTTGCTCTGTCCTGCCAACAGGCAGGCTGGGGGTGCAGTAAGAGCTGGGAGGGGACAGACCCAGGACAGGTGACCCAAACTAGCCAAAGGGGTATTCCATAGCATCTGACGTCAGGCTAAACAACATATAGGGGTGGCTAGCCAGGGGGAGGGGGCCGGACTGCTCGGGGTTAGGCTGGGCATCGGTCAGCGGGTGGTGAGCAATTGCATTGTGCATCACTTGTTTGTACACATTAGTAGTAGTGGTACTATTATCATCATTGTATTATTATTATTGTTATTATTGTTATTATTATTATTATTATTATTATTATTATTATTATTATTATTATTATTATTATTATTATTATTATTATTATTATTATTTTGTCTTATTAAACTGTCTTTATCTCAACTCACAGGCTTCACTTTCCATTTCTCTCCCCCGTCCCAGAGAGGGAGGGGGAGGGTGAGCGAACAGCTGCGTGGTGTTTAGCTGCCGGCCGGGTTAAACCACGACACACCTTTTACCCTAACATAATAATTCTGTGAAGGCATTAATGCTTGATTTAGAACTGAATACGTTGCCCCATAGCAATAAGAAATTTCACTTCCATTCCTCCCCTAGCTTCATTATAACCAGTGGAGGATCCGCTAGGGTAGATTCCCCAGGTCCCCGTTATTCCTGTTGAAATCAGGGGTTGATTACCCTAGGAAAAGGCTAGTCAATTTGTCCTCCAAAGCCAGGTCCAAACCGTTTTGTTTTATTTATTTATTTATTTTCATTACATTTCAGAGTTGGTCCAAAAATTCCATAGGGCTTTCTTTTAGACCTTGTTGGAAGCATATTCTCAATTCCCAATTCATCCAGGTTTTAGTATTTACTTAACCGTTCATAATTTTCAGGATGATTCGGGTCTTAGTGGGGGTCGGTCAGGGGAATGCAATTGTCCACAGTTCCCTGAACGGTCCCATCAGCAATCTGAGCTCGCACATGAACTCAGGTTGTTTTAAGAGTGTACCTCTTTTCTGTTTCTGTGACAACTCTCTCGGACCGATCATGGTCCCTTTGCCCTAAAGGGCTAACACCCATGATTTTAAGATCTCTGCCTCGGGCAGAGGCAGAACTATTAATATTCCTACATCCTCTTTCCCTGCTCATTCAACTTCAAACACCTTTAACACTTTCAACAACCCTTTTAACACTTCCTTTATCTTTCTCCAGCCTGTACTTCTCTAATGCCAACATCAAAGGTTCAGTCAGGGGCCAACTTAATTCCGTACCTTTTCCCACCAAGATGCTGAAACATCAGTATACAACATTTCATCCTGTTCTGCTTCTCAAAAAACAACATTAACTGTAGCAAAATATTATAGTTTAAAGTTCCATTTAGGGGCCACTTTTCTCCACATTCCAGCTTATAAAGCGGCCACCACTGATTACGATATTTTATCAATGTTTTCCTGTTCACACTTCCACCGGCAGATCCTCCAATATCTTTCCAGTGACTTAAAACACATCCTAACGCACTTTTCTTTAAAATTTCACTGCTTGTTTGCCCCCCCAGTTTCCAGTTTACACTTTCAGAATACACATGTTACTTACAAAAGCGTATCACAAAACGTATCACTCACAAAAATACGGGCACGCAATATCTTTCAGTAGCGATGCCACAAAACTACTATTACCAGCAATATTGCCAAAATCACAGTAACAATAGTCAGAGTCAAATTCCACATGTCATAAGTCAGAAAACCGAACTGTGTAACACCGTAATGATATCTTTCTTATAACAATGCCACGAACCTACTATTACCACCAGGAAAATAGCCAAAATCGCAGTAACAATAACCAGAGTTAAATACCATACTCCATGAGTCAGAAAACCGAAATAGACAACACAATTCCAGATGGACCTTAAAGCGAGCTCCTTCCTTAAGGTCCCCAAACATGTACTTATGGTGCTAACCACAAAGTATATACCAAACACTGCCTCGCAGAAGATCACCTTCTGACTTACAGACAGTTCCAGATGACCGGTCTACCAGAAAACCAAACCAGAATAAAGAATATACTCACTTACAATGATGGGGTCCTTGTCTGCCTCCGCAGTGATCCGGTGAGTCGAGGAGTCCCTCCGGGAAATCCCGGGGGTACCCTAGGGAGTCCTGTTCCCAGCAGGTCCTGCAGTCCGGCAGAGAGGTTGTCCCATCTGGGTCGCCAAATTGATTCAAAGATCGAAGCCGAAATTCCTTTAAGTGGTATATTCTTTATTGCAGCGCTGGATGCACGGGGGATCTCTCCACCTATCGTGCATACCCAAAGCAGAAAGCAGTCTTGAATTTATACAATCAATCTATCAATATTCTACAAGCACCTATACATATGCATTACCTATCCCCGCCTTCCCTCGCTTCTCATGCTAATTAGCCTTTTGGCACCTTGCGCCTGCGCAGAGCCTTCCAAGAATTGTGGGCAGGGGTCTTTGGGACGTGGGCAGGGGTCTTTGGGAGGAAGACCCCGAGTCTTCCTCACAGTGTACTTTTCACCTTTGGTCAGGAATCTGCTGAATTGGCATGTTTCTTAATTGCAAGAGCTGGTTGTTGCCAATTCTCCCGTTTGTTGTATCTTTATAATGAATTCCAATGTCCAGTTTCGAGAGTTATAGTCCTTACATTCGTTTCTCTGTCCGCCTGCCGCTTCCTTATCATGAGTTCCAGTGTCTTGTTTCGAGATATACAGTCCTTGTCTGGGGATTGTCCTTGCCTCCCCAATACCTCCTTAATCAGCCTGCATACAATTATCTGAGAATGAAAGCTGCTTTCCAGTAATTCAGAAAACCAAGTTGCGTCTCAGCCTTGAGCATCTCGGGCTTTTGGGCCTGTCTGTAACATTTGGCACCAGCACTAATACTTTTTTTGGCATATGTTTAGCGTTTGGGGCCTGTGTCTGGGATTTGGGCCCTGTCTCGAACCACTGGGGCTTTGTCCTGGGTTTTGGAGCCTGCCTCTAGAGTTCAGGGCCTGTGATTAGGCTTTTGGGGTCTGTGTCTGGGGGCCGGTATCTGGGGGCAAGGGGGGAGCTGCTTGTAGACCCTAGGGGCCGGCATTGAGGGGGTTGGGAGCTGACTCTACACCTTTGGGGCCTGCTTTTGGGTGGGGGGGGGGTGTTGAGACCTGCATCTGGGGGAGGGGTGGGAGCTCTTTGTATTCCTTTGGAGCCTGTGTCGGGGGGCTGGGGGGAAGGGGAGGGTTGGTTGGGAGGTGCTTGTACACTGTTGGAGCCTGGGTTGAGGGAGGAGGTTTGGAGCTGCTTCTACACCTTTGGGCCTGGCATCGGGGGTAGGGGGTTGGGTACTGGTTGTAGGGGCCTGTGTTTGGGGGGGGGGCTTGGGACCTGCGTCTGGGGGAGGGGTGGGAGCTGCTTGTACACCTTTGGGGCCTGCATGTGTGGGGGGTCAGGGCCTGTGTCTAGCGGGCTGGGAACTGCTTGTACAATGTAGGAATCTGTTTCTGCAGGGTGGCTGGGAGCTGTTTGTACAACTTTGGGGCCAGCATCTGGGGGTGGCTGGGAGCTGCCTGTACACTGTAGGGGCCTGTGTTTGTGGGGGGCTTGGGGGCCTCCCTCGGGGGGGGGGGGGAGGGTTGGGAGCTGCTTGTATAGGGTAGGGGGCCTGCCTGGCAGGGGTTGGGAGCTGCTTGTAGAATTTGGGTCGCTGTGTCTGGGGGGGCGGTTGGGGCCTGTGTCTCAGGGGTGTTGGGAACTGGTTGTACACCTTTGGGTCCTGTCTCTGGGGGGGGAGCTACTTGTACCCTTACCATAAGCCGTACTCTAACACATACTTCTACCAGTACCCTTACCCTTACCGTAACCCTTACCTTTACCCTTACTCTTACCCTTACCAAAGCATTACCCTTACCCTTAACGTAAGCCTAAACCTTAACCTTATCCTTACACTTACACTTACCGTAACCCTTACCCTTTCTGCTACACTTACCCTTAGCCTAAATCTAAACCTTACACTTACCCTAACCCTAACACTTACCCTTACCATTACCCATATACTTACTCTTACCCTAACCCTAAATCTTACTCAAACACTTACCCTGACCCTTACATTAACCCTAAACCGTACCCTAAAACTTACACTTACTCTTAACCTTAACCTTACGCTTAACCTTAACCTACTACTTACCCTTTCTTATCCATCACCATACACCTAAAATTAACGCTAACCATTACCCTAACACTTACCCTTACCCTAACCCAAACCCTAATCCTAACTCTAAACCTTACCCTGACTTGTACACTTATCCTTATCCTTACACTTACCCTAACACTTACCCTTACACTTATCCTTATACATATAACTTACCCTTACCCTAAAACTTAACCTTAACCTAACTCTAACCCTAAACCTTACCTTAACCCTTACCCTGACCCTTACATTAACCCTTACCCTTACCCTAAAACTTACACTTACTCTTAACCTTAACCTTACCCTTAACCTTAACCTAATACTTACCCTTCCGTTTCCCTCACCCTAACCCTAAAATTAACCCTAACCATTACCCTAACACCTACCCTTACCCTAACCCTTACTCTAACCCTTACAATGACCCGTACCCTTACACATACACTTACACTTACTCTTACCCTAAACCTTACCCTTACCATAAGCCATATTCTAACAAATTCTACCCGTACCCTTACCCTTACCGTAATCCTTACCCTTTATGTTACCCTAAACCTTACCCTTACCCTAACACTTACCCTTATCGTAAACCTTACCCTTTCTGCTACATTTACCATTAGCCTAAATCTAAACCTTACACTTACCCTTACCTTAACCCAATACTTACCCTTACGTTTCCCTCACCCTAACCCTAAAATTAACCCTAACCATTATTCTAACACTTACCCTTACCCTAACCCTAACCCTTACTCTAACCCTTACCCTGACCCATACCCTTACACTCACCCTTACCCTTACATTACCCTAACTCTTACCCATACCATAACCCATACCCTAACACATATTTGTACCCTTAACCTTACCGTTACCCTTACCCTTACTCTATCCGTTACCCTTACGCTTACCCTTAACATAAACCTTACCATTAATCTTACCCTTACGCTAACCCTTACCCTTACCCTATCCCTTACACTTTTCCTTATCCACACCCTTAACCTTACCCCAACCCTTACCCTTAAGCTGAACCTAACCCTAAACCTTACCCCAAACCTTTCCCTGAACCTTACATTAACCATAACCCTTAACCTAAACCTTACACTTACTCTTAACCTTAACCTTACCCTTAACCTTAAGCTAGTACTTAACCTTACATTTTTCTCACCCTAATCCTAAAATTAACCCTAACCATTACCCTAACACTTAACCGTTACACTTACCCTTATTCTATCCGTTACTCTTACACTTTCCCTTAACATAAACCTTACCCTTTACCTTACCCTTACCATAAGCCATACATCAACACTTACATGTACACTTACGCTTACACTTATCCTAGTAATTACTCGTACAATTACCCTTAACCTAACCATAAACATTAAGGATCAGCTTAAGGGTCACCCTTAAGGTTACCGTTATCCTAACACTTACACTTAAGTTCATGGTAAGGGTTAGAGTAAGGGTAAGTGCTAGGGTAATGGTTAGGCTAATTTTAGGTTTAGGGTGAGGGAAACGGAAGGGTAAGTATTAGGTTAAGTTTAAGGATAAGGTTAAGAGTTATGGTAAGGGTTAGGTTTAATGTAAGGGTAAGGGTTTTTGAAATGTTTAGGATAAGGGTAAGAGAAGGGATAATGGTAAGGGTAAGGATGATGTTTAGTGTAAGGGTTAGATTTAGTTAAGGGTAAGGGTTAGTGTAAATTTAAGAGTAAGGGTAAGTGTAAGGGTATGTGTAAAAGTATGGGTAATTGTAAGGGTTAGAGTAAGGGTTAGGGTAAGGGTAAGTGTTAGGGTAATGGTTAGGGTTAATTTTAGGGTTAGGGTGAGGGAAACGTAAGAGTAAGTATTAGGTTACAACTAAGGTTAAGGTTAAGAGTAAGTTTAAGGTTTAGTGTAAGGATTAGGGTTAATGTAAGGGTCAAGGTAAGGGTTGGGGTAAAGGTTTAGGTAAAGGGTAAAAATATGTATATTGTAAGGGTGAGGGGTTAGGGTAATGGTTAGATTTTAGTTAGATTTAGGTAAGGGTGAGGGTTCGGGTAAGGTTTAGAATTAGGCAAAGGGTAAGTGTAGCAGAAAGGGTAAGGTTTAGGATAAGGGTAAGTGTTAGGATAAGGGTAAGGTTTAGGGTTAGCTTAATAGTAAGGTTAAGTGTAATTGTACGAGTAATTGCTAGGGTAAGTGCAAGCGTAAGTGTACATGTAAGTGTTGTTGTATGGCTTATGGTAAGGGTAAGGTCAAGGGTAAGGTTTATGTTAAGGGTAAGCGTAAGGGTAACGGATAGAGTAAGGGTAAGGGTAAGGTTAAGGGTAACGGTAAGGTTAAGGGTACAAATATGTGTTAGGGTATGGGTAAGAATTAGGGTAAGTATAAGGGTAAGGGTAAGTGTAAGGGTACAGGTCAGGGTAAGGGTTAGAGTAAGGGTTAGGGTTAGGGTAAGGTTAAATGTTAGGGTAATGGTTAGGGTTAGTTTTAGGGTTAAAGTCAGGAAAACGTATGCGTAAGTATTAGGTGAATGTTAAGGGTAAGGTTAAGGTTAAGAGTAAGTGTAAGGTTTAGGGTAAGGGTTAGGGTTAATGTAAGGGTCAGGGTAAGGGTTGGGGTAAGGTTTAGGGTAAGGGTTAGGTTAAGGATAAATGTTAGGGTAAGGGTAAGGTTAATGGTAACCGTAAGTGTAAAGGCAAGGGTTACGGTAAGGGTAAGAATAAGGGTATGGGTAATGGTAAGGGTGAGGGTTAGGCTAAGGGTAAGTGTAAGGTTTAGATTTCGGCTAAGGGTAAGTGTAGCAGAAAGGGTAAGCTTTAAAGTAAGGTTTAAGGTTTAGGCTTAGGTTAAGGGTAAGGGTAAGGGTACGGGTCAGGGTAAGGGTTAGAGTAAGGGTTTGAGTATGGGTAAGGGTAAGGGTTAGGATAAGTGTAAGGGTGCAAGCAAGGATTAGGGCAAGAGTAAGTGTAAGGGTAATAGAAAGGGTTAGGGTAAGTGTAAGGGTAAGGGAATGTGTTAGGATATGTTTTAGGGGAAGCAGAAGGGTAAGGGTTAGGTTAAGTGTAAGGGGAAGGGGAAGGTAAGGGGAAGGGTTGGAGTAAGGTATAGGGTAAGGGTAAGGTTATGGTTAAAGGAAAGAGTAAGGGTAAGGAAAAAGTAAAGGTAAGGATTTGGGTAATGGTAAGGGTGAGAAGGTTTAGGGTAAGGGTTACGGTAAGGGTTAGGTAACGCAGTGTACAACCTGGGACGCCACACGCAGAGCTGCCTCTGGCAAGGTGAGTGAGGAACAGATGTAGCAGTTGTTGTGTTGTAGGTCTCACTGTTCCTCTAAGCATCCCCTCTTTGTCTTTTAGAGGTGTTGTAGCTGTTTGAAGAGGGTAGATTGAAGCATCTGCCTCGGGGGCTGGTAAGCGGCAGAGGTAAGGGAGCAGATGAGAGTAACTTACCTAGTTGTGCTGTGTCTTTGGATGCTGCATCGGCCTATGCGTTTCTTTTTCTTTCACAGGTGTCTCGCACAGGCTCAAAGGAGCAAACTGCACTCTGAAGAGCTGTGTAAGAAGAGGGGCTAGTCATGAGCTGGGTTGGAGCAGAACGACCAAGTAGCACAAGGTGACTATGAAAGGTGTCCGTCTTGCTTTGCAGGTGCCGTGGCAGGCTCTCCACAGAAGTGGATAAGGATATGAGATAAGGCCAGAGAGCGACAAGGAGCGGCACGTGCAGGGATGGTTTTGAAGCGCTGCGGTGGCTTACTCTTCTGTTCATCAGGTGCCACAGGCAAGGTGGGTTGTAACATCAGTCGTTATATTTGCATGAAAGCAGTTCACTTGAATGCCACAGTGCATCTGAGTAGGGTGTTCTAGCAGAACAAGCTTGTCTGGCACAGCGGTGCCTGATGGCAGTGTGTTTCCTCAGGTGAAGAGGTGCCTGAAGCCCCATCCTATCTAGCCTGCACACAATTATCTGAGAATGAAAGCTGCTTTCCAGTAATTCAGAAAGCCAAGTTACGTCTCAGCCTTGAGCATCTCGGGCTTTTGGGCCTGTCTGTAACATTTGGCACCAGCACTAATACTTTTTTTGGCATATGTTTAGCGTTTGGGGCCTGTGTCTGGGATTTGGGCCCTGTCTCGAACCACTGGGGCTTTGTCCTGGGTTTTGGAGCCTGCCTCTAGAGTTCAGGGCCTGTGATTAGGCTTTTGGGGTCTGTGTCTGGGGGCCGGTATCTGGGGGCAAGGGGGGAGCTGCTTGTAGACCCTTGGGGCCGGCATTGAGGGGGTTGGGAGCTGACTCGACACCTTTGGGGCCTGCTTCTGGGGGCGGGGGGGGGGGGTTGAGACCAGCATCTGGGGGAGGGGTGGGAGCTCTTTGTATTCCTTTGGAGCCTTTGTCGGGGGGCGGGGGGGGGGGGGGGAAGGGGAGGGTTGGTTGGGAGGTGCTTGTACACTGTTGGAGCCTGGGTTGAGGGAGGAGGTTTGGAGCTGCTTCTACACCTTTGGGCCTGGCATCGGGGGTAGGGGGTTGGGTGCTGGTTGTAGGGGCCTGTGTTTGGGGGGGGGGGCTTGGGACCTGCGTCTGGGGGAGGGGTGGGAGCTGCTTGTACACCTTTGGGGCCTGCATGTGTGGGGGGTCAGGGCCTGTGTCTAGCGGGCTGGGAACTGCTTGTACAATGTAGGAATCTGTTTCTGCAGGGTGGCTGGGAGCTGTTTGTACAACTTTGGGGCCAGCATCTGGGGGTGGCTGGGAGCTGCCTGTACACTGTAGGGGCCTGTGTTTGTGGGGGGCTTGGGGGCCTCCCTCGGGGGGGGGGGGGAGGATTGGGAGCTGCTTGTATAGGGTAGGGGGCCTGCCTGGCAGGGGTTGGGAGCTGCTTGTAGAATTTGGGTCGCTGTGTCTGTGGGGGCGGTTGGGGCCTGTGTCTCAGGGGTGTTGGGAACTGGTTGTATACCTTTGGGTCCTGTCTCTGGGGGGGGAGCTACTTGTACACTTTTGGGGTCTGTATTTGAGGGGGGTTGGGAGCTGCTTGTGCACTTTTGGACCTATGTTTAGGCTGGTTGGGAGTTGCTCATGCATTCTAGGTGCCTCCCTTTTGAGAAGGGTTGGGGCCTGCATCTGTGGGTGGTTGGGAGCTGCTTGTACACTATAGGGGCCATGGTCTTGGAGGGGGGTCTGGGCTGTTTATACACCTCTGTGGCCTGTGTTTGGGGGGGGGGGGGGGTGGGCCTGTGCCTGGGGAAGTTGGGAGCTGTTTGTTCACTCTAGGAGCCTCCATTTGGGGGTCTTTGGGGCCTCCCTTTGAGGGGGAGGGAGTTGGGAGTTGGTTGTACACCTCTGCATCCCGTGTCTTGGGGGGGGTGGGGGGAGTGGGACCGGTCTCTGAAGGGGCGGGTTGTGAGCTGCTTGTACACCTGTGTCGGGGGGAGGGTAGGGAGGTTGGCGGGGGTCGGGTCCGGGTCTTGGGCCAGTGTCTGGGTGGAGTCCAGTTCTTGGGAGGGGGTGGTGGGGTAGGAGCTGCTTGTGGGCAGTTGGGGTCTGCATCTGGGTGTGGTTGGTGCCTGCTTCTGTTGGCAGTTTGGGGCCTGCTTGTAGACTTGTGCAGCCTGGGTTTGGGGGCTTTTCTGTAACGTTTGGGGTCTGCATTTTTGCTTTGGGATGCATCTTGAGCTTTTGAGGCCTAGCAGTAGCATTTGGGGTCTGCATCTGGGGCTTTTCTGTAGCATTTTGGTTGCGTATTTGTGATTTGGGGCCTGTATCGTGGGTTTTGCCTTTTTTGTAGTTTCCATCTTTGTGTGTGTGTGTTTCGTTGTTGGTTGTCTGGGGTTAGGGGCAGTTTGGGGTTTGGATTAAGGTCAGTGTCATTAGCGTTAGGGGGTTGATAATAAGGGTTAGGGTTGTGGTTAGAGTTGTTAGGTTTAAGGGGAATAAGGATTTCAGGGTAAGGGGATCAAGGTTGTGGGAATAAAAATGTTGTTTTTGCGCAGTTACATCCTGTAGAGCGAAGGAAGGTGGTATTGAGATATGCTTGCAGTGATAAGACAGCTTAACAGTGTGAAATGAGTTCATCTGATTCGTGTCAATATGGAACAATGCTAGGGCCGCATGATATGATGAAAAGTCTGAGAAAACCAGAGTGGTTAATATATATAGTTCTTGTATCTTGCAAAGGAATGGTCCAGCAATTCGGGTCAATAGGGGATAAGAGAACAAAGGGGTTTCAGAATAACTGCTAACTATTACAACTGTTGCATGGGACACTATGCAAGTGTCTGCCATCCAGCCAAGATGGACAAAGGAGATGGACAAGAGAAAAGCCTGGGAGGAAGACTACGAGCCTTCAGTACGAGCGGCCCCCAGAGGGACCACCGGAGACTGATAACGCCTGCACCAGTGGGAGGGTTTGGATTCTGGGAACTAATTAGAATAACCCTGCCTTTTGTAGAAGTAGTAATGAATATGTATTAGCCTAGCAGCATAAAAACCAGCCACCTGATGTAACTTGTGTGCGTCTTGGTGGAGCAGAGACTCCTGGCGCACCCAGCGCTGCTTGCTTACCTCTATTCATTTAATAAATTGTAAATTTCAATTGCAATCCTATTTGGGACCCAGTCATTTATTACTAGTGGGGGCTCGTCCGGGAGGGCTTTGGTTCCTGATTTCTGGTTTGATCTAGGAGAGGCACCCCCACCATTTGGTGGCTGCTGTTTGAGTCAGGTCGGAACTAATGGCATCTTAAACCTGAATAAAGGTAAGCAAAGTTTCTGATTCTTTTTTTCAGCTCCCTTGCCAGCTGCAGCACTATATTTTGCCCGTAATTGTGTGTGTGAAGATCCGAACGAAGATGACGGAGTCGTAAGCATTTAAAGCGTATACCGTTCGGTTGGGTGGGGTTCGGTTGCCTGTGTGTGTAAGAGTGTGACTGAGATGGAACTTAGTTCCGAAGCGATTGTGGAGGTCTTCTAACCGCGGTTCCAATCTCCCGCGAGGGGCTTGGCCGGTGAAGGACCGAAGGGATTCCTATAGGATTTGTGGGTGTGTGATAGGTCCTCGACCCCCTGCAAGACACTCTTACTAAGGTAACCAAGGGCTGTGGGAATTGCCAGAGTAAAATTCCTAGATGGGTCAGACAAAATCGAAGACCAGAGACCAGAAGAAAGGGAGCAAATTACCAGTCATACCACCAGAAAGTCCATTAGGAATAACGATTAGAAATTGGAATGATAGGGACCCCAGAAAAGGAAAAAGTAAATTAAAAATGGTCCAGTATTGTGTGACAGAATGGCCAAAGGAGCCTTTAAGACTACATGTCTTTTGGCCTGTTTTTGGATCCTTCGAAGACTGGATTTGCCAGGCCTTAAATATCCATGTTAATTCAAAGGAACCTTTTAGCCAGGAAGAAAGTGATTATGCAGGATTATGGATCAGGAAGACTTCAGGTCCTTTTCCAGCCTCAATATTTACACTAAAAGCAGGTAAGAAATTTGAAGAACAAGAAGAACATGAAAAAGAAAAAGAAGATAAACGTGAGCCGTTGGATAAGCTACCACCTCCATATCCTAACAATCCACCCCCGGCGGCTCCCCCTCCGGTGGCTGTGGTATCGCCACCAGTACCACCGTTGCCCCAGCTTCCACCACCAACAGCACCAGAATTAGACCGACCTCCGGCCGCATGCAGGAGAAGTAGGACGGATGTATCTGAGAGGGCTTCTCTATATCCCTTAAGGGAGGTAACTGGTGTATAACTGGTGCGCGTCTTGGTGGAGCAGAGACTCCCGGCGTACCCAGCACTGTTTGCTTACCTCTATTCATTCAGTGAATTGTAAACTTTGATTGTAATCCTATTTGGGACTTTTATTTATTATAACAGACAACCTTGTAAAACGCAGACAACCAGAATCCTTACAGCAATTAGGTGGAAATCACGGCGTAAGAAACGTTACCACCTCAAAGAGTAAAAACCTCAAAAGAAATGTGACTTGTAACAGGCCAGCAGCTGTGTATTTTCTGTGAAGCACCAGCTAGATTATGAACCTTGAATAGCACAGTTAAAGGGGAAACAGGGGAGGGTCGGGAGGGTCCCGGTCCTCAGCAGAAAAAAAAAGTGTATAAACTGTGTATGGAATTAGTAGGCACCCTCCTGCTTGTGGGACACCCGCCATTGTAATCTCGAATAATAATGCTACTGTACTGAGATCCTCGACTCAGCCTATGCTATTTGCTACAGATTGATTCAGGGTTTTAAGGTTTCAGGGATTGGGCACTAGGGTTGGGTTGCAGGGTAAGAGGTTTCAGGGTTTATGTTTAGGATTTTAAGGTTTTTAGGGTTGGAGTTTTAACGGTTAGGGTTTTAAGGATTTGGGGGTTAGGGTTTTAAGGGTTTCAGGGTTAGCGTGTTAGGGTATTAGAGTTTTTTGGGTTGTAGTGTTGATATGTTTTTTAGGGTTAGAGTCTTAAGGTTTTATTTTTGGTCAGTTATTTACGGTTAGGGTTTTAAGATCTTTTTTTTTTTTTTTTTTTTTTTTTTTTTTTCAGGTTAGGTTCTCCAGGGCCAGGGTTTTGAGTATCCTAATTTTGGGGGTTTGGATTTTGAGCATCTTAATTTTTGGGGTTAGGCTTTTGTGTGCCCTAATTTTTTGGGATCGGCTTTCAAGCATCCTAAGTAGTTGGGTTAGGGTTTTGAGCATCTTAATATTTTGGGTCTGGGTAATGAGCATCCTCAGTTTTCAGGATAGGGTTTTGAGCATCTTAATGTTTCCAGGATAGCGTTTGGAGCGTCCTAATGTTTTGGGTTGGGGCTTTGAGCGTCCTAATGTTTTTGGGTTAGGGTTTGGAGCGTCCTAAATTTTGAGGATAGGGTTCTGAGCATCTCAGTGTTTCCAGGATAGGGTTTTGAGCGTCCTAAGTATTTGGGATAGGTCTTTGAGCTTCCTAATGTTTTCCGGATAGGGTTTGGAGCATCTTAATGTTTTGGGTTTGGGTTTTGAGCGTCCGAATGTTTTTGGGTTAGGGCTTGGAGCATCCTAATGATTTTGGGTTAGGGCTTTGAGCGTCCTGTTTTCGGGATAGGGTTTTATAAGTGTTATAAGTTGCCCCCTTAATTAATTTTCAGAGAGCATTGTATTAATCATAGAAAGGAATTTATTGAGTAAGCAAACATCAAGCAAAACAGCACTGGGCAGCCGGGGAGTCTCAGCTCCGCGCCAACGGCACGCACCTCACCCCTGCCAGGGTCCCTTTTTATACCTTGCTAATTCTGGGATTACTCAGCACATCCTGGTATATTCTGCGACTGCGCGCACTGTTGCTATGTTCCCTCAACATAACCCTAAAATTAACCGTAACCATTACCCTAACACTTATCCTTACCTAACCCTAATCCTAACCCTTAGTCTAACTTTTAACCCTGACCCATAACCTTAGACTTCCCCTACCCTTACCCTTACTCTTCCCCTTACCCTAACCCTTACCCTTACACTTACGGTTACCATTAACCTTACCCTTACCCGAACACTTACCCTTACCCTATCCCTTACACTAATCCTTATCCATACAACTTCCGCTTACCCTAACACTTAACCTTAACCTAACCCTAACCCTAAACCTTACCTGAACCCTTACCCTGACCCTTACATTAACCCTAACCCTAAAACTTAACCTTAACCTTACCCTTAACCTTAACCTAATACTTACGCATACATTTTCCTGACTTTAACCCTAAAACTAACCCTTACCCTAACCCTTACACTTACCCTAACCCTAACCCTAACCCTTACTCTAACCCTTACCCTGACCTGTACCCTTACACTTACCCTTACCCTTATACTCACCCTAATTCTTACCCATACCATAACCCATACCCTAACACATATTTGTACCCTTAACCTTACCCTTACCCTTACTCTATCTGTTACCCTTACGCTTACCCTTAACATAAACCTTACCCTTGACCTTACCCTTACCATAAGCCCTACAACAACACTTACATGTACACTTACGCTTACACTTACCCTAGCAATTCCTCGTACAATTACCCTTACCCTTACCCTTAACCTAAGCCGAAACCTTAAACCTTACAGTAAACCTTACCCTTTCTGCTACACTTACCCTTAGCCTAAATCTAAACCTTACACTTACCCTTACTGTAACCCTCACCCTTACTGTTGCCAATACCCTTACTCTTACCCTTACCCTAACCCTTCTCCTTACACTTACTGTTACCTTTAACATTACCCTTACCCTAACACTTACACTTATCCTTATCCATACCCTTACCCTTACCCTAATCCTTACCCTTAACCTAACCCTAACCCTAAACCTTACCGCAGCCCTTACCCTGACCCTTACATTAACCCTAACCCTTACCCTAAAACTTACACTTACTCTTAACCTTAACCTTACCCTTAACTATTACCCTAACACTTACCCTTATGTTTCCCTCACCCTAACCCTAAAATTAACCCTAACCATTACCCTAACACTTACCCTTACCATAACCCATACCCTAACACGTACTTGTAGCCATAACTTTACCATTCCCCTTACCCTTACCTTTACTGTCTCCGTTACCCTTACACTTACACTTAACATAAACCTTAAAGTTAACCTAACCCTTGTTATAAATGGCTCAGGATTCAAATTAGGATTAAATAAAAAAATAGGATTTATTGAAAGAATATAAAGGAATAGAGGTAAGCAAACAGCGCTGGGTGCACCGGGAGTCTCCGCTCCACCAGGACGCACACCAGTTACATCAAGCAGCTGATTTTTATGCTCCTAGACTAATACATATTCATTACTACTTCTAAAAAAAATAGATTATTAGAATTAGCTTCCGGGGTGCAGTCCCTCCTACTGGAGCATGCGCAGTCTCCTCTGGGGTCTCTTCTGGGGGTCTCTAGGGGTCTTTCATGCTGAAGGCTCGTAGTCTTCCTCTCCCCCTTTGTACTTACTTGGCACCATACCAAGTTTATAGAACATTCTCTTCAAGACTTGTCTCCCAGCCGTCCTTCAGCTTCTTTTTCCTTCCTCTTAATCTCTCGGCCCCCCTAACCAGATACCAAAGATCCGCATAGTATCCCATAACAGTCACTAGTTGTTATCAGTTGTTCTGAAACTCCCAGACATCAAACACAAACAGCTTCACGAGTAATTAAAACATTCTTCCCCAGCCATTCACAGACACATCTATAGCAGTGTTAGAAATAGAAGTCCGGAATAACAAAAGCAAACAGGTTCATAAATTTAAGGAGTGATAAATTGACTAGAATGAGGGGGAGACTGGGACACACTGCAGCTGAGGTTCAAGAATTAAATTGGCAGTGCAGGGCTCAGAGGCAGACAGGATTCAAACAGAATTGTTCTTTATGGACACGAATTGTTAAAACATTCCTCACAATCCCTTATCTTCTTTTTAACATCCCCAATTCGTGTCTCTTCTGTTATTAATAATTGGATTTCATCAGTTTGTTCTTGGAGGGTCCAATTCTTAAGCATCATAATTGACATATTCCCTTCTTTTTTTAATGAAGTTATTACAAATGTACTATTTATCACCCGGTGTATTAATAATGTAAGACAAGGTATCATACAAGGTACAAATAATAACGTAATTACACCACATAACAATAAAAATAACACTCTTTTGACCCATGGTCCACCAGGCAGCCATGAAAATAAATCCCATTCCATATCCTTCCAGGTTTGTGTTTGCTCGCTCACCTCCCCCCTCCTTCTCTGGGATGGGAGAGAGAAATGGGAAAGTGAAGCCTGTGAGTTGAGTTAAAAACAAGAAGATAATAACAATAATGATGATAATAGTACTACTAGTAATAATGTGTACGAAACAAGTGATGCACAATGCAATTGCTCACCACCTGCTGTCCGATGCCCAACCTTACCCCGAGCAGTCCGGCCCTCCTCCCAGCCTGCCTGCTGGCAGGACAGTGAGAAGCTGAATTTGGCTTGGTCCTTGGCTTGGTGTAAGCACTGCTCTGTAACAATTAAAAACAATTAAAACATCAGCATATTATTAACATTCTTCTCATCCTAAACCAGAACATAACATTCTATCAGTTACTAGGAAGAAACACCTTTTCATCAATCTTTAAACAGTAATTACTAAAGTTAAATTTTCCACAGACTTCTCCTTCTTGTGCTAGCAAACAATCCAAAGCTAGGCAATTTTGATACAAAGCAGTTCTCATCTTTATAACTCATTTAGATCAGTTCTCATCATTTATAACTATTTCTATTACAGCTAATAACCTAATTATTCTATTAAGTATATATACTGAGGTCCTATAGCCCCAGGATCTGTCTTCTGCCCATGTAGCTGGATCATAATAGGCAAACGCCTTCAGGGTCGATTCAGGCTTGTGTTACCGTTCGGCCTGTCAGGGTGATCCAGCTCCTGTAAAACGAATCACAATTTTATATAGGTTTAAAAAAGAGGTTTTTTATGTTATTTTCTCGGGACAACCTGATCTTAGTGTGGGAGAAGTCCGGTCGAGGCCCTCTCATTCGGCAGTCAATACCGATAGGGGTTGCCTCCCTCGGTAGACCATACACACCACAGTGGAGGGTCCTGCCCCAGTCTTGCCTTCTCCCTTTTCTCCCTTTAGGCTTGTCCTTTTTATTTGGCATCCTTAATTCATGCAGAGCCTCGTTGCCAGAATATTAGTTCTCCCTTAGCTTGAGTTTCAGTTTCCCAGGAGCGGACTCAACCCTCCAAGTTTCAGTAGTTACTGGTCCTTTTATTCTGGATGCGTGGGTCCCTTTCTGCAGTTCTCACAGCTGTTTCAGTAGTCAGTAAAACAAGGTACAGTCCCTCACATCGAGGGTTCAGTGATTCTTCCCTCCCGTGGCTGCTTGTTGAAACACTTTATTTTTTATCTTCTGACAAGTTAAATAGCAGTTATTTAATTTGCTTTGCCGTATGGCCCTTTCCAGGTTCCTGTAGCAGGATTCATCTGATAGCCTTTCAGGTTGATACAGATTTGACTACAGGGTTTTGGCATTCATCACTATCTCCACAGTTTCACAGCTGGACAGTCACATTCATTTATGTTGCATTCCTTCAGGGGCTCATCACCCCAGTCCTTGCAGTCTCTCTGCTGGTTACACACTTTATTGATATCTATGCATTCTCCACTTCTGCACTTGAATTTGCCAGGTCCAGAGCACTGAATAACATTGTTACAGTTTGCTTCATCAGTGCCATCCAGACAGTCTCTCACACCACTGCACTGCCTACTCCCATGGACACAGTTCACATCTGAACTGGTCTGGCCTACAGGTCCAGGAAGGGCAGTTAATTTCATCTCTTCCATCCTTACAGTAAGGATCTCTATCACATCGCCACAATTCTCTTCATCTTCTCCACTGTCACAGTCTTTTTCACCATCACATTTCCATGACACTGTTCTCATATGACACAGCTCAGCACTTTCATCAGACCCATCTTCACAATCCAGATCCCCATCACACTGCCATCTGTTTGGCACACACTGACCACTGTTGCACACAAAGTCAGATTCAGCACACATCTTCTTCACACATCTTCTTCACACAAACACTCTCATCACTGCCATCTGAGCAGTCTTCACATTTTACTCTAGCACCGTCGGCAGCAGTGCACAGTCAGGCGAAGGCGAGCAGCAGGCAGAGCGCCTCGCCTCGCACCGTCACCTGTGTCACTTATACTACTCCTATTACCCATGCTGTTAGTGTCAGTGGCATCCTCCTTTTCTTTTTGCCACTGACCATTCACCACAAATGGATGAGACACATGATTACTAGTTAGGAAAGAGAGTGTAACGTCTGCTATATGGCTGCAGGCAGTGCCAGCTGCAACCTTAGGTTTGTGAAAGAGCCTGCTGGTGGTCATTTGGCAGTGTAATCTGCGTCTCTGCACTCCTGCCCTGCAATAGAGCTTAGTCGTCATTAGTAACAGTTATAACACCAATCTGGGGACTAATAGTCTTTTTTGCATTGCAAGATAAACCTTTTATAAAAAGAATGCTAGAGTGAAGCAGCACAGCCGCTGCTGCCACTGCCTCCATGGTTACGTCAGACAGGCTGCAGGGTCCTGATGTCCGCCCCTCTGCTCTGTGCCGACTGGCCACACGGTGAGGGTCGGCTACCGGTGTCCACTGACGCCTCTGGTCTCCCGTAGCAACTCGATCTTGGATGTCCCGCAATTACTTCAATTCCCCGTGTTTTCCGGCTTCTGTCCGGTCTATTCTGTGTCTCTCAGAGCCGTCCGTGGCTCTGCAGCGTCTCTCAGGGCTCTCTCCGTCCAGTGGTAGTCCCTCCGTAGTGTCTCGGGTCTCCCAGCGCCACTCCAGTCTCTCGGCACCGCTCCGGTCTCTCGGCCTGTTCAGGTCTCAGCGAGTCCAGGTCTCGGCCTGTGCAGGCCTCATATGTTGCAGAAAGCATGTCATATCATGCTCCTGCCTTTTTCTTGTCACAGTCAAAACATTTAAGAGCAAAAATAGGATACACAAGATACACAAGATACACTGGGCACCACCACTCAAAACTTGGATAAAACAGCACTTCTTTTCAGTCTGTCAAGCACTTCGTTCGTCTCTGCCCACTCCCCTTGTGGAGAGTACGGAACAACGGATCGGAACTCTGCACTCGCTTTGCAGCAACGCTGCGTCTCACTCACACAGCACAATCGCACACGGAGGCCTCCAGCACATCTCATTCATACCACAGGAATATAATTTAGAATGATAACCAACCAAACAAGTATTGTCTCTGACTGTGTTCTTCGTGAAGTGACTTGTAACACTTTGTTTCAAACCCTTACATTTACACAAATACTTTCAACACAAAATACATACAATATGCAAATATTACAATATACAAAATGTCAACACAAAATACATACATAAAAACACATACAATTATTAACACTCCAGTTAGTATCCCTCCAGCAGCTGAAAACATACCGTTTGTCTGGAGTTTCAGGAGATCTTTGCTCCTGCGGTGAGCAGCTGAGAGTGGAGTCCCCTCCGAGCAAAAACGCTCAGGGTGCACCTAGGGGCGTCCGCGCTGCAGCCGATCCCGCAGCCGAGCAGAGTGTCTCCTGCCTGGCTCACCAAAATGACTCACAGAAAGCTGACTCCACAATCAGTAAGATTGTAAAGTAGGTATGTTTACTCAGTTCCATGCAGCACGGGGCGGGTAGTCCCACCAAAGTCGTGCACGCCTAACGTGGCAAATTGCTCTAGTAAAGAGTTACATATACATGAACATTCCTATACATATACATATTCCTAAGCTGTCCCTTTGTGAGCAGTCCTCCTTATCTCAGACCCCTTGATTAAAGTCCGAACCATGAGGTTGTTTTTGATCTGGTTCTCGGGGTCCGAGAGGCTCCTGTTATCTGGTGGTATAAGTGCAGCACAGGCACAAATGTAGCACATATTCATTCTTAATCAATTGCTCTCAAATTTCTAATTCCAATGTTTCAGCTTGCTCTTTTCTGGATCCATGGGTATTCTACTATTAATGTTCAAAGCCTGACAGACCCCGTCCTCTGTGGATCAAAATACATGGGGTCTTAAGAGTTCTTTTGGTCATTCTATCATATAATACAGGATCATTTTTAATTTACTCTTTAATTTTCTGGGGCCCCTATTGTTCCAATTTCTAATCATTATTCGTAATGGACTTTTTGGTCATATATCTGGTAATTTGCTCCCTTTCTGGTCCTTGGTCTTCGATTTTATCTGACCCATCCGGGAATTTTACTAGTGGCAATTCCCACAGTCCTTGGTTGCCCCTAGTGAGAGTGTCTTGCAGGGGGTTTAGGACCTATCACCCACCCACGTATCCCTCTCTTCACCAGCCCAGCACCCCCGACAGGAGATTAGAACTGGTGAGAAAACAAAAAGACCTCCACACGGACTTTAGAAGTCTCAGTTACACTCTCACACACAAACACTAGCAACCGCACCTTTACCCAACCGGACGGTATCTTACGAATCAGTCGTATTCATCCAGAATCCAACTGGACGGTATCCACAAGCATCTCTGCTGTCTTCGTCTGGGATCGAACCAGACGGTATCCACAAATGACTGTCGTCTTCATCCGGTTGGATTCCGGACACCGGAATCCAACCGAACGGTATCCAAACGACCTTGTCGTCTTCGTCCGGATCTTCGCGCGCAGAATTACAGGCAAAAAACAGCCAGCAAGGGAGCTCAAAAAAAAACCAAAACAAATTCTTTGCTTACCTTTATTCAGGTTCAGGATGGCATTAGTCCCGATCTGACTCAAACAGGAGCCACCAAATGGTGGGGCGCCTCTCCTAGATTAAATCAGAATTCAGGAACTATAGCCATCCCGGACGAGCCCCAAAATTGTTATAAATGGCTCAGGATTCAAATTAGGATTAAATAAAAAAATAGGATTTATTGAAAGAATATAAAGGAATAGAGGTAAGCAAACAGCGCTGGGTGCACCGGGAGTCTCCGCTCCACCAGGACGCACACCAGTTACATCAAGCACCTGATTTTTATGCTCCTAGACTAATACATATTCATTACTACTTCTAAAAAAAATAGATTATTAAAATTAGCTTCCGGGGTGCAGTCTCTCCTACTGGAGCATGCGCAGTCTCCTCTGGGGTCTCTTCTGGGGGTCTCTAGGGGTCTTTCATGCTGAAGGCTCGTAGTCTTCCTCTCCCCCTTTGTACTTACTTGGCACCATACCAAGTTTATAGAACATTCTCTTCAAGACTTGTCTCCCAGCCGTCCTTCAGCTTCTTTTTCCTTCCTCTTAATCTCTCGGCCCCCCTAACCAGATACCAAAGATCCGCATAGTATCCCATAACAGTCACTAGTTGTTATCAGTTGTTCTGAAACTCCCAGACATCAAACACAAACAGCTTCACGAGTAATTAAAACATTCTTCCCCAGCCATTCACAGACACATCTATAGCAGTGTTAGAAATAGAAGTCCGGAATAACAAAAGCAAACAGGTCCATAAATTTAAGGAGTGATAAATTGACTAGAATGAGGGGGAGACTGGGACACACTGCAGCTGAGGTTCAAGAATTAAATTGGCAGTGCAGGGCCCAGAGGCAGACAGGATTCAAACAGAATTGTTCTTTATGGACACGAATTGTTAAAACATTCCTCACACCCTTATCATAAGCCATACAACAACAGTTACATGTACACTTACGCTTGCACTTACCCTAGCAATTACTCGTACAATTACCCTTAACCTTACTATTAAGCTAACCCTAAACCTTACCCTTATCCTAACACTTTCCCTTATCCTAAACCTTACCCTTTTTGCTACACTTACCCTTTGCCTAATTCTAAACCTTACACTTACCCTTAGCCTAACCCTCACCCTTACCATTACCCATACCCTTATTCTTACCCTTACCGTAACCCTTACCTTTACACTTACGGTTACCATTAACCTTACCCTTACCCTAACATTTATCCTTAACCTAACCCTTACCCTAAACCTTACCCCAACCCTTACCCTGACCCTTACATTAACCCTAACCCTTACCCTAAAACTTACACTTACTCTTAACCTTAACCTTACCCTTAACATTCACCTAATACTTACGCATACGTTTTCCTGACTTTAACCCTAAAACTAACCCTAACCATTACCTAACATTTAACCTTACCCTAACCCTAACCCTTACTCTAACCCTTACCCTGACACGTACCCTTACACTTACCCTTACCCTTATACTTACCCTAATTCTTACCCATACCCTAACACATATTTGTACCCTTAACCTTACCGTTACCCTTAACCTTACCCTTACCCTTACTCTATCCGTTACCCTTACGCTTACCCTTAACATAAACCTTACCCTTGACCTTACCCTTACCATAAGCCATACAACAACACTTACATGTACACTTACGCTTGCACTTACCCTAGCAATTACTTGTACAATTACCCTTAACCTTACTATTAAGCTAACCCTAAACCTTACCCTTATCCTAACACTTACCCTTATCCTAAACCTTACCCTTTCTGCTACAATTACCCTTTGCCTAATTCTAAACCTTACCCGAACCCTCACCCTTACCTAAATCTAACTAAAATCTAACCATTACCCTAACCCCTCACCCTTAGAATATACATATTTTTACCCTTTACCTAAACCTTTACCCCAACCCTTACCTTGACCCTTACATTAACCCTAATCCTTACACGAAACCTTAAACTTACTCTTAACCTTAACCTTAGCTGTAACCTAATACTTACTCTTACGTTTCCCTCACCCTAACCCTAAAATTAGCCTAACCATTAACCTAACACTTACCCTTACTCTAACCCTTACCATGAACTTAAGTGTAAGTGTTAGGATAACGTTAACCTTAAGGGTGACCCTTAAGCTTATCCTTAATGTTTATGGTTAGGTTAAGGGTAATTGTACGAGTAATTACTAGGATAAGTGTAAGCGTAAGTGTACATGTAAGTGTTGATGTATGGCTTATGGTAAGGGTAAGGTAAAGGGTAAGGTTTATGTTAAGGGAAAGTGTAAGAGTAATGGATAGAATAAGGGTAAGTGTAACGGTTAAGTGTTAGGGTAATGGTTAGGGTTAATTTTAGGATTAGGGTGAGAAAAATGTAAGGTTAAGTACTAGCTTAAGGTTAAGGGTAAGGTTAAGGTTAAGAGTAAGTGTAAGGTTTAGGTTAAGGGTTATGGTTAATGTAAGGTTCAGGGAAAGGTTTGGGGTAAGGTTTAGGGTTAGGTTCAGCTTAAGGGTAAGGGTTGGGGTAAGGTTAAGGGTGTGGATAAGGAAAAGTGTAAGGGATAGGGTAAGGGTAAGGGTTAGCGTAAGGGTAAGATTAATGGTAAGGTTTATGTTAAGGGTAAGCGTAAGGGTAACGGATAGAGTAAGGGTAAGGGTAACGGTAAGGTTAAGGGTACAAATATGTGTTAGGGTATGGGTTATGGTATGGGTAAGAGTTAGGGTAATGTAAGGGTAAGGGTGAGTGTAAGGGTATGGGTCAGGGTAAGGGTTAGAGTAAGGGTTAGGGTTAGGGTAAGGGTAAGTGTTAGAATAATGGTTAGGGTTAATTTTAGGGTTAGGGTGAGGGAAACGTAAGGGTAAGTATTGGGTTAAGGTAAGGGTAAGTGTAAGGTTTAGATTTAGGCTAATGGTAAATGTAGCAGAAAGGGTAAGGTTTACGATAAGGGTAAGTGTTAGGGTAAGGGTAAGGTTTAGGGTAACATAAAGGGTAAGGATTACGGTAAGGGTAAGGGTACGGGTAGAATTTGTTAGAATATGGCTTATGGTAAGGGTAAGGTTTAGGGTAAGAGTAAGTGTAAGTGTATGTGTAAGGGTACGGGTCATTGTAAGGGTTAGAGTAAGGGTTAGGGTAAGGGTAGGTGTTAGGGTAATGGTTAGGGTTAATTTTAGGGTTAGGGTGAGGGAAACGGAAGGGTAAGTATTAGGTTAAGGTTAAGGGTAAGGTTAAGGTTAAGAGTAAGTGTAAGTTTTAGGGTAAGGGTAAGGGTTAATGTAAGGGTCAGGGTAAGGGTTAAGGTAAGGTTTAGGGTTAGAGTTAGGTTAAGGTTAAGTTTTAGGGTAAGGGTAAGTTATATGTATAAGGATAAGTGTAAGGGTAAGTGTTAGGGTAAGTGTAAGGATAAGGATAAGTGTACAAGTCAGGGTAAGGTTTAGAGTTAGGATTAGGGTTTGGGTTAGGGTAAGGGTAAGTGTTAGGGTAATGGTTAGGGTTAATTTTAGGTGTATGGTGACGGATAAGAAAGGGTAAGTAGTAGGTTAAGGTTAAGCGTAAGGTTAAGGTTAAGAGTAAGTGTAAGTTTTAGGGTACGGTTTAGGGTTAATGTAAGGGTCAGGGTAAGTGTTTGAGTAAGATTTAGGGTTAGGGTAAGAGTAAGAATATGGGTAATGGTAAGGGTAAGTGTTAGGGTTAGGGTAAGTGTAAGGTTTAGATTTAGGCTAAGGGTAAGTGTAGCAGAAAGGGTAAGGGTTACGGTAAGTGTAAGTGTAAGGATAAGGTTAAGGTTTAGGCTTACGTTAAGGGTAAGGGTAATGCTTTGGTAAGGGTAAGAGTAAGGGTAAAGGTAAGGGTTACGGTAAGGGTAAGGGTACTGGTAGAAGTATGTGTTAGAGTACGGCTTATGGTAAGGGTACAAGTAGCTCCCCCCCCAGAGACAGGACCCAAAGGTGTACAACCAGTTCCCAACACCCCTGAGACACAGGCCCCAACCGCCCCCCCAGACACAGCGACCCAAATTCTACAAGCAGCTCCCAACCCCTGCCAGGCAGGCCCCCTACCCTATACAAGCAGCTCCCAACCCTCCCCCCCCCCCCCCCCCGAGGGAGGCCCCAAAGGTGTAGAGTCAGCTCCCAACCCCCTCAATGCTGGCCCCTAGGGTCTACAAGCAGCTCCCCCCTTGCCCCCAGATACCGGCCCCCAGACACAGACCCCAAAAGCCTAATCACAGGCCCTGAACTCTAGAGGCAGGCTCCAAAACCCAGGACAAAGCCCCAGTGGTTCGAGACAGGGCCCAAATCCCAGACACAGGCCCCAAACGCTAAACATATGCCAAAAAAAGTATTAGTGCTGGTGCCAAATGTTACAGACAGGCCCAAAAGCCCGAGATGCTCAAGGCTGAGACGTAACTTGGCTTTCTGAATTACTGGAAAGCAGCTTTCATTCTCAGATAATTGTGTGAAGGCTGATTAAGGAGGTATTGGGGAGGCAAGGACAATCCCCAGACAAGGACTGTATATCTCGAAACAAGACACTGGAACTCATGATAAGGAAGCGGCAGGCGGACAGAGAAACGAATGTAAGGACTATAACTCTCGAAACTGGACATTGGAATTCATTATAAAGATACAACAAACGGGAGAATTGGCAACAACCAGCTCTTGCAATTAAGAAACATGCCAATTCAGCAGATTCCTGACCAAAGGTGAAAAGTACACTGTGAGGAAGACTCGGGGTCTTCCTCCCAAAGACCCCTGCCCACATCCCAAAGACCTCTGCCCACAATTCTTGGAAGGCTCTGCGCAGGCGCAAGGTGCCAAAAGGCTAATTAGCATGAGAAGCGAGGGAAGGCGGGGATAGGTAATGCATATGTATAGGTGCTTGTAGAATATTGATAGATTGATTGTATAAATTCAAGACTGCTTTCTGCTTTGGGTATGCACGATAGGTGGAGAGATCCCCCGTGCATCCAGCGCTGCAATAAAGAATATACCACTTAAAGGAATTTCGGCTTCGATCTTTGAATCAATTTGGCGACCCAGATGGGACAACCTCTCTGCCGGACTGCAGGACCTGCTGGGAACAGGACTCCCTAGGGTACCCCCGGGATTTCCCGGAGGGACTCCTCGACTCACCGGATCACTGCGGAGGCAGACAAGGACCCCATCATTGTAAGTGAGTATATTCTTTATTCTGGTTTGGTTTTCTGGTAGACCGGTGATCTGGAACTGTCTGTAAGTCAGAAGGTGATCTTCTGCGAGGCAGTGTTTGGTATATACTTTGTGGTTAGCACCATAAGTACATGTTTGGGGACCTTAAGGAAGGAGCTCGCTTTAAGGTCCATCTGGAATTGTGTTGTCTATTTCGGTTTTCTGACTCATGGAGTATGGTATTTAACTCTGGTTATTGTTACTGCGATTTTGGCTATTTTCCTGGTGGTAATAGTAGGTTCGTGGCATTGTTATAAGAAAGATATCGTTACGGTGTTACACAGTTCAGTTTTCTGACTTATCGCATGTGGAATTTGACTCTGACTATTGTTACTGTGATTTTGGCAATATTGCTGGTAATAGTAGTTTTGTGACATCGCTACTGAAAGATATTGCGTGCCCGTATTTTTGTGAGTGATACGTTTTGTGATACGCTTTTGTAAGTAACATGTGTATTCTGAAAGTGTAAACTGGAAACTGGGGGGGCAAACAAGCAGTGAAATTTTAAAGAAAAGTGTGTTAGGATGTGTTTTAAGTCACTGGAAGGATATTGGAGGATCTGCCGGTGGAAGTGTGAACAGGAAAACATTGATAAAATATCGTAATCAGTGGTGGCCGCTTTATAAGCTGGAATGTGGAGAAAAGTGGCCCCTAAATGGAACTTTAAACTATAATATTTTGCTACAGTTAATGTTGTTTTTTGAGAAGCAGAACAGGATGAAATGTTGTATACTGATGTTTCAGCATCTTGGTGGGAAAAGGTAGGGAATTAAGTTGGCCCCTAACTGAACCTTTGATGTTGGCATTAGAGAAGTACAGGCTGAAGAAAGATAAAGGAAGTGTTAAAAGGGTTGTTGAAAGTGTTAAAGGTGTTTGAAGTTGAATGAGCAGGGAAAGAGGATGTAGGAATGTTAATAGTTCTGCCTCTGCCCGAGGCAGAGATCTTAAAATCATGGGTGTTAGCCCTTTAGGGCAAAGGGACCATGATCGGTCCGAGAGAGTTGTCACAGAAACAGAAAAGAGGTACACTCTTAAAACAACCTGAGTTCATGTGCGAGCTCAGATTGCTGATGGGACCGTTCAGGGAACTGTGGACAATTGCATTCCCCTGACCGACCCCCACTAAGACCCGAATCATCCTGAAAATCATGAACGGTTAAGTAAATACTAAAACCTGGATGAATTGGGAATTGAGAATATGCTTCCAACAAGGTCTAAAAGAAAGCCCTATGGAATTTTTGGACCAACTCTGAAATGTAATGAAAATAAATAAATAAATAAATAAATAAATAAATAAAACAAAACGGTTTGGACCTGGCTTTGGAGGACAAATTGACTAGCCTTTTCCTAGGGTAATCAACCCCTGATTTCAACAGGAATAACGGGGACCTGGGGAATCTACCCTAGCGGATCCTCCACTGGTTATAATGAAGCTAGGGGAGGAATGGAAGTGAAATTTCTTATTGCTATGGGGCAACGTATTCAGTTCTAAATCAAGCATTAATGCCTTCACAGAATTATTATGTTAGGGTAAAAGGTGTGTCGTGGTTTAACCCGGCCGGCAGCTAAACACCACGCAGCTGTTCGCTCCCCCTCCCCCTCCCTCTCTGGGACGGGGGAGAGAAATGGAAAGTGAAGCCTGTGAGTTGAGATAAAGACAGTTTAATAAGACAAAATAATAATAATAATAATAATAATAATAATTAATAATAATAATAATAATAATAATAATAACAATAATAACAATAATAATAACAATAATAATAATACAATGATGATAATAGTACCACTACTAATAATGTGTACAAAGAAGTGATGCACAATGCAATTGCTCACCACCCGCTGACCAATGCCCAGCCTAACCCCGAGCAGTCCGGCCCCCTCCCCCTGGCTAGCCACCCCTATGTATTGTTTAGCCTGACGTCAGATGCTATGGAATACCCCTTTGGCTAGTTTGGGTCACCTGTCCTGGGTCTGTCCCCTCCCAGCTCTTACTGCACCCCCAGCCTGCCTGTTGGCAGGACAGAGCAAGAAGCTGAGATGTCCTTGGCTTGGTATAAGCATTGCTCTGCAACAATTGAAACATCGGGGTGTTATCAGCACTCTTCTCATCCTAAGCCAAAACATAGCATTCTCCCAGCTACTAGGAAGAAAATTAACTCTGTTCTAACTGAAACCAGGACAAGGTGTAACCGAAAAGGCTTATTTTTGTGAACCTTTGAAGTACAAGTTAGGGAAACAATGGGGCATACACAGATTTTTATCTATGCCTAGCTCCTCATGGGCACTCTTAGGTAGAGATTCATTAGAGCAAGTAGGAGCAGAAATTGTCTTTGAAAAAGGGAAAATGGAATTAAGAACAGGAGAAGAACAACTAATAAATGTGTTAAGCTTGGCACTAATACAAACTGACCCTAAAAGTGAAATACATTTAGAGATCACAGATCAAGTATGTCCAGGAGTTTGGGCTACCGAAGTCCCTGGAAGAGCTAAAAATGTGACCTTAATGATTATTAAATTAAAGCCAGGAGAGAAACCCGTTAAGGTTAAGTAATATCCTTTGAGGATAGAAGATAGGAAAGGAATTAAAGAGATAATTGATCAATTTTTACAGTATGGATTATTGATTGAATGCGAATCAGAATACAATGCACCCATATTGCCAATTAAAAAGGCAGATGAAAAAGCTATAGGCTAGTTCCGGATTTGAGGGCCATAAATAAAATCACTGAGGATATACATCCAGTAGTGGCAAACCCTTATACTTTGCTGACTAAATTAAAGAATAGTCAAGTCTGGTTTACCGTACTGGATTTAAAAGATGCCTTCTTCTGCCTAGGCTTAGCCACAGAAAGCCAAAACCTATTCGCCTTTGAATGGGAAAATCCCGATTCAGGCAGAAAGACGCAGCTTACGTGGACATTACTACCTCAAGGATTCAAGAATAGCCCCACTATTTTTGGAAACCAATTAGCAAGGGAACTCGAAACATGGATACCTCCGGACACTGAAGGTGCTTTGTTACAATATGTAGTATGTAGATGATCTCTTAATAGCTACCGAGACTAAAGGGAGTTGTATTCAATGGACTATAAGTCGTCTTAATTTTCTGGGTTTAAATGGATATCAAGTCTCTTGACAGAAAGTCCAGCTGGCTCAACAAAGTGTGACCTATCTGGGATTTGACATTTCGGAAGGACAACGAGAACTAGGAACTGAACATAAGGAAGTCATTTGCCGGACTCCAGAACCTCAAATGGTAAAGGAGCTACAAACCTTTTTAGGAATGACAGGTTGGTGTCGCCTTTGGATTTATAATTATGGACTATTGGTAAAGCCTCTATGTGAATTGATAAAGATTAACCAGTCAAAGTTAGTCTGGACTGGAGAAGCACAAAAAGTCTTTAAACAACTTAAACAAGAATTGATGATTTTGAAATATCAAGCAATATTGGTAGAACAGGACGACGTGGAAATTGTGATAATTCATATTGTGAATCTAGCCTCTTTTCTTAGTGATGCTCCGGCACAAGCTGTGATTCACGATTGTTTAGAAACTCTAGAGACTGTGTATTCCAGCCGACCAGACCTTAAGGAGGAGCCCATGGAAGATGCGGAAGAAACTTGGTTCACGGATGGGAGCAGTTTTGTTACGCAAAGGCAACGTAAAGCTGGATATGCTATAACAACTACTCAGCAGGTAATCGAGTCTAAGCCTTTACCCCCTGGAACATCAGCTCAAAAGGCGGAGATAGTTGCTCTCACGAGAGCATTGGAACTGGCAGCGGGAAAAAGGGTAAATATTTGGACAGATTCTAAATATACATTCGGCGTGGTACATGCTCATGGAGCAATTTGGAAAGAACATGGATTGCTGACCGCTCAGTGAAAACACAAAGTATGCTGAAGAAATTTTAAAATTGTTAGAGGCTGTAAAACAACCAGAAAAGGTAGCTATCATGCATTGTCAGGGACACCAAAAGGGGAACACCGATTTTGAAATTGGAAAATCGATTGGCAGAGGCTAAGCAGGCAGCTGAAATAACTGAGGTGAAGGCATTGTCTTTGATACCAGACGGTAAAATCCAAACTATATCCAAATTATACAAAAGAAGACTTAAAATTAATTGAAGATTTGAAAGGTAAAATGAAACCAGATGGATGAGTATATTTAAAAGATAACCCCATAGTAATGCCCTCTAGTTTGACATGGCCCATAGTTCTTACAGAACACAATAAAACGCACTGGGGAGCTGGCACACTGCATAAGAGCCCGAGTCAGACATTAGTGGGACGATATGATAAAACAAGTAACTCAACAATGTAGCATTTGCTTACACAATAACCCCAATACCAAGAATAGAATAAAATTTGGAATAATCGGTAAAGGAAATTATTCGGGGCAACAGTGGCAAATTGATTTTTCAGAACTCCCTAGAAAAGGGGGGTATCATTATTTACTGGTTCTGACTGACACGTTTTCAGGAAGGCCTGAAGCCTTTCCCTGTCGAACAACCAAAGCAAGAGAAGTGGTTAAAGTCTTGTTAAATGAAATAATACCATGCTTTGGGATTCTATTAGCAATGTCTTCTGATAGAGTTTCACATTTTTGTGCACAAGTGGTAGAACAGATAAGTAAGATTCTAAAGATAGATTGGCAACTGCATACTCCTTATAGACCACAGGCAAGTGGACAGGTAGAAAAAATGAACCATTTAATTAAACAATAAATAGCTAAAATTGGATAAGAAGCTAATTTGTCATGGCCTCAATCCCTCCCTTTAGCATTACTTGGAATTAGAGTTAAACCTAGAATAAAAGGAAATTTGAGTCCCTTCAAAATCTTATATGGAAGGCCATAGCAATTTCTATTTAGTGGAGAGGACCTAACGCAGTTAGGATCAGAATATTTATATGCTTATATAACTGAACTTCAGAAACAATTAAATAAAGTACATACATTTGTTTTAGGGACCAGGGCTAGAGGGTTGGATCAACCAATCCACCCCTTTAAGCTCGGGGATTATATATATATAAAGACTTTTTCAGGACAACCCGTGCAGGAAAAATGGAAGGAAAGTGGATGGGACCACACCAAGTATTACTGACAACACACACCGCCATTAAGATTAAGAAGCAAGCAGCTTGGATCCACAATTCAAGGGTGAAGAAGGCCCCGGCGAGGATATGGACCACCACTCCAATTGGACCAACAAAATTACGGTTTTCCAGATCCTAATGATTGCAGGGGTGCGGTTCTCGGATTTGGGGTGGGCAACTTGGGATGAGAACTTACACCTGACCTTAATACAAACAATTTCTCAAGTAACTAATAAGACGAACTGTTGGGTATGCACCCATCTGCCACAGCATGGGAATAAGGGTGTATCGTAACCCTTACCCAAAACCTAACCCTAACCCTTACCCCAACCCTTACCCTGACCCTTACATTAACCCTAACCCTTTCCCTAACCCTAACCCTAACCCAAACCCTTACTCTAACCCTAAGCCTTATCCTAAACCTTAAACTTAATCTTATCTTTAACCTTACCCTTAAACTAATACATACCCTTACGTTTCCCTCATCATAACCCTAAAATTAACCGTAACCATTACCCTAAGACTTATCCTTACCTAGCCCTAACCCTTACTCTAACTTTTACCCTGAGCCAGAACCTTAGACTTCCCCTACCCCTTCCCCTTACTAATACCGTTACCCTAACCCTTACCCTTACACTTACGGTTACCATTAACCTTACCCTTACCCTAACACTTACCCTTACCCTATCCCTTACACTTATCCTTATCCATACAACTTACGCTTACCCTAACACTTAACCTTAACCTAACCCTAACCCTAAATCTTACCTGAACCCTTACCCTGACCCTTACATTAACCCTTACCCTAAAACTTACACTTAACCTTAACCTTACCCTTAACCTTAACCTAATACTTACCCTTACTTTTCCCTCACCCTAACCCTAAAATTAACCCTAACCATTACCCCAACACTTACCCTTACCCTAACCCTTACCCTTACCATAACCCATACTCTAACACATACTTCTACCCGTACCCATACCCTTACGGTAACCCTTACCCTTACGGTAACCCTTACAGTTATCGTAACCCTTACCCTTACCGTTACCGTTACCGTGGCCCTTACCCTTACCCTTACCCTTACCCTTACCCTTACCCTTACCCTAACCCTAAACCTTACCCTTATCCTAACACTTACCCTTACCGTAAACCTTACCCTTTCTGCTACACTTACCCTTAGCCTAAATCTAAACCTTACACTTACCCTTAGCCTAACCCTCACCCTTACCCTTACCCATACCCTTATTCTTACCCTTTCCCTAACCCTTACCTTTACACTTACGGTTACCATTAACCTTACCCTTACCCTAACACTTATCCTTAACCTAACCCTTACCCCAACCCTTACCCTGACCCTTACATTAACCCTAACCCTTACCTTAGGTTAAGGATAAGTGTTAGGGTAAGGGTAAGGTTAATGGTAACCGTAAGTGTAAAGGTAAGGGTTATGGTAAGGGTAAGAATAAGGGTATGGGTAATGGTAGCAGAAAGGGTAAGGTTTCCGGTAAGGGTAAGTGTTAGGATAAGGGTAAGGTTTAGGGTTAGGGTAAGGGTAAGGGATAGGGTTAGGGTAAGGGTAAGAGTAAGGGAAAGGGAAAGGGTAAGGGTAAGGGTAAGGGTAAGGGTAAGGGTAAGGGTAAGGGTAAGGGTAAGGGTAAGGGTAAGGGTAAGGGTAAGGGTAAGGGTAAGGGTAAGGGTAGGGTAAGGGTAAGGGTTACGGTAAGGGTAAGGGTTACCGTAAGGGTACGGGTACGGGTAGAAGTATGTGTTAGAGTATGGGTTATGGTAAGGGTAAGGGTTAGGGTAAGGGTAAGTGTTGGAGTAATGGTTAGAGTTAATTTTAGGGTTAGGGTGCGGGAAACGTAAGGGTAAGTATTAGGTTAAGGTTAAGCGTAAGGTTAAGGTTAAGTGTAAGTTTTAGGGTAAGGGTTAATGTAAGGGTCAGGGTAAGGGTTCAGGTAAGGTTTAGGGTTAGGGTTAGGTTAAGGTTAAGTGTTAGGGTAAGCGTAAGTTGTATGGATAAGGATAAGTGTAAGGGATAGGGTAAGGGTAAGTGTTAGGGTAAGGGTAAGATTAATGGTAACCGTAAGTGTTAGGGTAAGGGTAAGAGTAAGGGGAAGGGGAAGGGGAAGGGGAAGTCTAAGGGTCCGGGTCAGGGTAAAAGTTAGAGTAAGGGTTAGGGTTAGGGTTCGGTAAGGATAAGTGTTAGGGTAATGGTTACGGTTAATTTTAGGGTTATGATGAGGGAAACGTAAGGGTATGTATTAGTTTAAGGGTAAGGTTAAAGTTAAGATTAAGTGTAAGGTTTAGGTTAAGGGTTAAGGTTAGAGTAAGGGTTAGGGTTAGGGTTAGGGTTAGGGTTAGGGTTAGGGTTAGGGTTAGGGTTAGGGTTAGGGATAATGTAAGGGTCAGGGTAAGGGTTGGGGTAAGGTTTAGGTTAAGGGTAAAAGTAAGTATAATGGTAAGGGTAAGAGTGAAGGTTAGGGTAATGGTTAGATTTAGGTAAGGGTGAGGGTTAGGGTAAGATTTAGAATTAGGCAAAGGGTAAGCGTAGCAGAAAGGGTAAGGTTTAGGATAAGGGTAAGTGTTAGGATAAGGGTAAGGTTTAGGGTTAGCTTAATAGTAAGGTTAAGGGTAATTGTACGAGTAATTGCTAGGGTAAGTACAAGCGTAAGTGCACATATAAGTGTTGTTGTATGGCTTATGATAAGGGTTAGGTTAAGGTTAAGGTTTATGTTAAGTGTAAGTGTAAGGGTAACGGAGACAGTAAAGGTAAGGGTAAGGGTAAGGGGAACGGTTAGGTTAAGGCTACAAGTACGTGTTAGGGTATGGGTTATGCTAAGGGAAAGGCTTAGGGTAAGGGTAAGTGTAAGGGTACGGGTCAGGGTAAGGGTTAGAGTAAGGGTTAGAGTTACGGTTAGGGTTAGGGTAAGGGTAAGTGTTAGGGTAATGGTTAGGGTTAATTTTAGGGTTAGGGGGAGGGAAACGTAAGGGTAAGTATTAGGTTAATGTTAAGGGTAAGGTTACGGTTAAGAGTAAGTGTAAGTTTTAGGGTAAGGGTTAGGGTTAATGTAAGGGTCAGGGTAAGGGCTGGGGTAAGGTTTAGGGTTAGGGTTAGGTTAAGGGTAAGGATTAGGGTAAGGGTAAGGGCATGGATAAGGATAAGTGTAAGTGTTAGGGTAAGGGTAATGTTAAAGGTAACGGTAAGTGTAAGGAGAAGGGTTAGGGTAAGGGTAAGAGAAAGGGTATTGGTAATGATAAGGGTGAGAGTTACAGTAAGGGTAAGATTTAAAGTAATGTTTAGTAAGATTTAAAGTAAGGTTTAGATTTAGGCTAAGGGTAAATGTAGCAGAAAGGGTAAGGTTTACTGTAAGGTTTAAGGTTTCGGCTTAGGTTAAGGGTAAGGGTAATTGTACGAGGAATTGCTAGGGTAAGTGTAAGCGTAAGTGTACATGTAAGTGTTGTTGTATGGCTTATGGTAAGGGTAAGGTCAAAAGTAAGGTTTATGTAAAGAGTAAGCGTAAGGGTAACGGATAGAGTAAGGGTATGGGTAAGGTTAAGGGTAACGGTAAGGTTAAGGGTACAAATATGTGTTAGGGTATGGGTTATGGTATGGGTAAGAATTAGGGTAAGTAAAAGGGTAAGGGTAAGGGTAAGTGTAAGGGTACGTGTCAGGGTAAGGGTTAGAGTAAGGGTTGTTAGGGTTAGGGTAAGGTTAAGTGTTAGGGTAATGGTTAGGATTAGTTTAAGGGTTAAAGTCAGGAAAACGTGTGTGTAAGTATTAGGTTAATGTTAAGGGTAAGGTTAAGAGTAAGTGTAAGGTTTAGGGTAAGGGTTAGGGTTAATGTAAGGGTCAGGATAAGGGTTGGGGTAAGGTTTAGCGTAAGGGTTAGGTTAAGGATAAGTGTTAGGGTAAGGGTAAGGTTAATGGTAACCGTAAGTGTAAAGGTAAGGGTTATGGTAAGGGTAAGAATAAGGGTATGGGTAATGGTAGCAGAAAGGGTAAGGTTTCCGGTAAGGGTAAGTGTTAGGATAAGGGTAAGGTTTAGGGTTAGGGTAAGGGTAAGGGATAGGGTTAGGGTAAGGGTAAGAGTAAGGGAAAGGGAAAGGGTAAGGGTAAGGGTAAGGGTAAGGGTAAGGGTAAGGGTAAGGGTAAGGGTAGGGTAAGGGTAAGGGTTACGGTAAGGGTAAGGGTTACCGTAAGGGTACGGGTACGGGTAGAAGTATGTGTTAGAGTATGGGTTATGGTAAGGGTAAGGGTTAGGGTAAGGGTAAGTGTAGGGGTAATGGTTAGGGTTAATTTTAGGGTTAGGCTGAGGGAAAAGTAAGGGTAAGTATTAGGTTAAGGTTAAGGGTAAGGTTAAGGTTAAGTGTAAGTTTTAGGGTAAGGGTTAATGTAAGGGTCAGGGTAAGGGTTCAGGTAAGGTTTAGGGTTAGGGTTAGGTTAAGGTTAAGTGTTAGGGTAAGCGTAAGTTGTATGGATAAGTATAAGTGTAAGGGATAGGGTAAGAGTAAGTGTTAGGGTAAGGGTAAGGTTAATGGTAACCGTAAGTGTAAGGGTAAGGGTTAGGGTAAGGGTAAGCGTAAGGGGAAGGGTAAGGGGAAGTCTAAGGTTACGGGTCAGGGTTTAAAGTTAGAGTAAGGGTTAGGGTTAGGGTTAGGTAAGGATAAGTGTTAGGGTAATGGTTACGGTTAATTTTAGGGTTATGATGAGGGAAACGTAAGGGTACGTATTAGTTTAAGGGTAAGGTTAAAGTTAAGATTAAGTGTAAGGTTAAAGTTAAGATTAAGTGTAAGGTTTAGGTTAAGGGTTAGGGTTAGAGTAAGGGTTAGGGTTAGGGTTAGGGTAAGGGTTAGGGTTAATGTAAGGGTCAGGGTAAGGGTTGGGGTAAGGTTTAGGTTAAGGGTAAATGTAAGTATAATGGTAAGGGTAAGGGTGAGGGCTAGCGTAATGGTTAGTTTTAAGCAAGGGTGAGGGTTAGGGTAAGGTTTAGAATTAGGCAAAGGGTAAGTGTAGCAGAAAGGGTAAGGTTTAGGATAAGGGTAAGTGTTAGGATAAGGGTAAGGTTTAGGGTTAGCTTAATAGTAAGGTTAAGGGTAATTGTACGAGTAATTGCTAGGGTAAGTGCAAGCGTAAGTGCACATGTAAGAGTTGTTGTATGCCTTATGATAAGGGTTAGGTTAAGGTTAAGGTTTATGTTAAGTGTAAGTGTAAGGGTAACGGAGACAGTAAAGGTAAGGGTAAGGGGAACGGTAAGGTTAAGGCTACAAGTACGTGTTAGGGTATGGGTCATGGTAAGGGAAAGGCTTAGGGTAAGGGTAAGTGTAAGGGTACGGGTCAGGGTAAGGGTTACAGTAAGGGTTAGAGTTACGGTTAGGGTTAGGGTAAGGGTAAGTGTTAGGGTAATGGTTAGGGTTAATTTTAGGACTTAGGGTGAGGGAAACGTAAGGGTAAGTGTTAGGGTAATGGTTAAGGGTAAGGTTAAGGTTAAGAGTAAGTGTAAGCTTTAGGGTAAGGGTTAGGGTTAATGTAAGGGTCAGGGTAAAGGCTGGGATAAGGTTTAGGGTTAGGGTTAGGTTAAGGGTAAAGATTAGGGTAAGGGTAAGGGCATGGATAAGGATAAGTGTAAGTGTTAGGGTAAGGGTAATGTTAAAGGTAACAGTAAGTGTAAGGAGAAGGGTTAGGGTAAGGGTAAGAGTAAGGGTATTGGTAATGATAAGGGTGAGGGTTACAGTAGGGGTAAGTGTAAGGTTTAGATTTAGGCTAAGGGTAAGTGTAGCAGAAAGGGTAAGGTTTACTGTAAGGTTTAGGCTTAGGTTAAGGGTAAGGGTAAGGGTAATTGTACGAGTAATTTTAGGGTTAGGTTAAGGTTAAGTGTTAGGGTAATGGTTAGGGTAAATTTAAGGGTTAAAGTCAGGAAAACATATGCGTAAGTATTAGGTTAATGTTAAGAGTAAAGTTAAGGTTAAGAGTAAGTGTAAGGTTTAGGGTAAGGGTTAGCGTTAATGTAAGGGTCAGGGTAAGGGTTGGGGTAAGGTTTAGGTTAAGGGTTAATGTAAGCATTATGATAAGGGTAAGGGTGAGTGTAGGGTAAGGTTTAGAATTAGGCAAAGAGTAAGTGTAGCAGAAAGGGTAAGGATTACGGTAAGGGTAAGTGCTAGGATAAGTGTAAGGTTGAGGATTAGGTTAAGGGTAAGGGTAATGGTTTGGTAAGGGTAAGGGTAAGGTTAATTGTACGAGTAGTTGCCAGGGTAAGTGGAAACGTAAGTGAACATGTAAGTGTTGTTCTATGGCTTATGGTAAGGGTAAGGTTAAGAGTAAGTTTTATGTTAAGGATAAGTGTAAGAGTAACAAATAGAGTAAGGGTAAGGGTAACAGTAAGGTTAAGGGTAGAAGTATGTGTTAGAGTATGGGCTATGGTAAGGGTAAGGGTAGAGTAAGAGTAAGGGTAAGGGTATGTGTAAGCGTATGGTTCATTGTAAGGGTTACAGTAAGGGTTAGGGTAAGGGTAAGTGTTAGGGTAATGGTTAGGGTTAATTTTAGGGTTAGGGTGAGGGAAACGTAAGGGTAAGTATTAGATTACAGCTAAGGTTAAGGTTAAGAGTAAGTGTAAGATTTAGGGTAAGGGTTAGGGTTAATGTAAGGGTCAGGGTAAGGGTTGGGGTAAGGTTTAGGGTAAGGGTTAGGTTAAGGATAAGCGTTAGGGTAAGGGTAAGGTTAATGGTAACCGTAAGTGTAAAGGTAAGGGTTAGGGTAAGGGTAAGAATAAGAGTATGGGGAAGGGTAAGGGTGAGGGTTAGGCTAAGGGTAAGTGTAAGGTTTAGATTTAGGCTAAGGGTAAGTGTAGCAGAAAGGGTAAGCTTTAAAGTAAGGTTTAAGGTTTAGGCTTAGGTTAAGGGTAAGGGTAAGGGTACGGGTCAGGGTAAGGGTTAGAGTAAGGGTTTGAGTATGGGTAAGGTAAGGGTTAGGAGAAGTGTAAGGGTGCAAGCAAGGATTAGGGCAAGAGTAAGTGTAAGGGTAATAGAAAGGGTTAGGGTAAGTGTAAGGGTAAGGGAATGTGTTAGGATATGTTTTAGGGGAAGCAGAAGGGTAAGGGTTAGGTTAAGTGTAAGGGGAAGGGGAAGGTAAGGGGAAGGGTTGGAGTAAGGTATAGGGTAAGGGTAAGGTTATGGTTAAAGGAAAGAGTAAGGGTAAGGAAAAAGTAAAGGTAAGGATTTGGGTAATGGTAAGGGTGAGAAGGTTTAGGGTAAGGGTTACGGTAAGGGTTAGGTAACGCAGTGTACAACCTGGGACGTCACACGCAGAGCTGCCTCTGGCAAGGTGAGTGAGGAACAGATGTAGCAGTTGTTGTGTTGTAGGTCTCACTGTTCCTCTAAGCATCCCCTCTTTGTCTTTTAGAGGTGTTGTAGCTGTTTGAAGAGGGTAGATTGAAGCATCTGCCTCGGGGGCTGGTAAGCGGCAGAGGTAAGGGAGCAGATGAGAGTAACTTACCTAGTTGTGCTGTGTCTTTGGATGCTGCATCGGCCTATGCATTTCTTTTTCTTTCACAGGTGTCTCGCACAGGCTCAAAGGAGCAAACTGCACTCTGAAGAGCTGTGTAAGAAGAGGGGCTGGTCATGAGCTGGGTTGGAGCAGAACGACCAAGTAGCACAAGGTGACTATGAAAGGTGTCCGTCTTGCTTTGCAGGTGCCGTGGCAGGCTCTCCACAGAAGTGGATAAGGATATGAGATAAGGCCAGAGAGCGACAAGGAGCGGCACGTGCAGGGATGGTTTTGAAGCGCTGCGGTGGCTTACTCTTCTGTTCATCAGGTGCCACAGGCAAGGTGGGTTGTAACATCAGTCCTTATATTTGCATGAAAGCAGTTCACTTGAATGCCACAGTGCATCTGAGTAGGGTGTTCTAGCAGAACAAGCTTGTCTGGCACAGCGGTGCCTGATGGCAGTGTGTTTCCTCAGGTGAAGAGGTGCCTGAAGCCCCATCCTATCTAGCCTGCACACAATTATCTGAGAATGAAAGCTGCTTTCCAGTAATTCAAAAAGCCAAGTTACGTCTCAGCCTTGAGCATCTCGGGCTTTTGGGCTTTTTTTTTTTTTACAGACACTGTAACATTTGGCACCAGCACTAATACTTTTTTTGGCATATGTTTAGCGTTTGGGGCCTGTGTCTGGGATTTGGGCCCTGTCTCGAACCACTGGGGCTTTGTCCTGGGTTTTGGAGCCTGCCTCTAGAGTTCAGGGCCTGTGATTAGGCTTTTGGGGTCTGTGTCTGGGGGCCGGTATCTGGGGGCAAGGGGGGAGCTGCTTGTAGACCCTTGGGGCCGGCATTGAGGGGGTTGGGAGCTGACTCTACACCTTTGGGGCCTGCTTCTGGGGGCGGGGGGGGGGTTGAGACCAGCATCTGGGGGAGGGGTGGGAGCTCTTTGTATTCCTTTGGAGCCTGTGTCGGGGGGCGGGGGGGGGGGGGGGGAAGGGGAGGGTTGGTTGGGAGGTGCTTGTACACTGTTGGAGCCTGGGTTGAGGGAGGAGGTTTGGAGCTGCTTCTACACCTTTGGGCCTGGCATCGGGGGTAGGGGGTTGGGTGCTGGTTGTAGGGGCCTGTGTTTGGGGGGGGGGGGCTTGGGACCTGCGTCTGGGGGAGGGGTGGGAGCTGCTTGTACACCTTTGGGGCCTGCATGTGTGGGGGGTCAGGGCCTGTGTCTAGCGGGCTGGGAACTGCTTGTACAATGTAGGAATCTGTTTCTGCAGGGTGGCTGGGAGCTGTTTGTACAACTTTGGGGCCAGCATCTGGGGGTGGCTGGGAGCTGCCTGTACACTGTAGGGGCCTGTGTTTGTGGGGGGCTTGGGGGCCTCCCTCGGGGGGGGGGGGGAGGGTTGGGAGCTGCTTGTATAGGGTAGGAGGCCTGCCTGGCAGGGGTTGGGAGCTGCTTGTAGAATTTGGGTCCCTGTGTCTGGGGAGGGGGTTGGGGCCTGTGTCTCAGGGGTGTTGGGAACTGGTTGTACACCTTTGGGTCCTGTCTCTGGGGGGGAGCTACTTGTACACTTTTGGGGTCTTTATTTGAGGGGGGTTGGGAGTTGCTCATGCATTCTAGGTGCCTCCCTTTTGAAAAGGGTTGGGGCCTGCATCTGTGGGTGGTTGGGAGCTGCTTGTACACTATAGGGGCCATGGTCTTGGAGGGGGGTCTGGGCTGTTTATACACCTCTGTGGCCTGTGTTTGGGGGGGGGGGTGGGCCTGTGCCTGGGGGAGTTGGGAGGTGCTTGTTCACTCTAGGAGCCTCCATTTGGGGGCCTTTGGGGCCTCCCTTTGAGGGGGAGGGAGTTGGGAGTTGGTTGTACACCTCCGCATCCCATGTCTTGGGGAGGGGGGGGGGAGTGGGACCGGTCTCTGAAGGGGCGGGTTGTGAGCTGCTTGTACACCTGTGTCGGGGGGGAGGGTAGGGGGGGTGGCGGGGGGCGGGTCCGGGTCTTGGGCCAGTGTCTGGGTGGAGTCCAGTTCTTGGGAGGGGGTGGTGGGGTAGGAGCTGCTTGTGGGCAGTTGGGGTCTGCATCTGGGTGTGGTTGGTGCCTGCTTCTGTTGGCAGTTTGGGGCCTGCTTGTAGACTTGTGCAGCCTGGGTTTGGGGGCTTTTCTGTAACGTTTGGGGCCTGCATTTTTGCTTTGGGATGCATCTTGAGCTTTTGAGGCCTAGCAGTAGCATTTGGGGCCTGCATCTGGGGCTTTTCTGTAGCATTTTGGTTGCGTATTTGTGATTTGGGGCCTGTATCGTGGGTTTTGCCTTTTTTGTAGTTTCCATCTTTGTGTGTGTGTGTTTCGTTGTTGGTTGTCTGGGGTTAGGGGCAGTTTGGGGTTTGGATTAAGGTCAGTGTCATTAGCGTTAGGGGGTTGATAATAAGGGTTAGGGTTGTGGTTAGAGTTGTTAGGTTTAAGGGGAATAAGGATTTCAGGGTAAGGGGATCAAGGTTGTGGGAATAAAAATGTTGTTTTTGCGCAGTTACATCCTGTAGAGGGAAGGAAGGTGGTATTGAGATATGCTTGCAGTGATAAGACAGCTTAACAGTGTGAAATGAGTTCATCTGATTCGTGTCAATATGGAACAATGCTAGGGCCGCATGATATGATGAAAAGTCTAAGAAAACCAGAGTGGTTAATATATATAGTTCTTGAATCTTGCAAAGGAATGGTCCAGCAATTCCGGTCAATAGAGGATAAGAGAACAAAGGGGTTTCAGAATAACTGCTAACTATTACAACTGTTGCATGGGACACTATGCAAGTGTCTGCCATCCAGCCAAGATGGACAAAGGAGATGGACAAGAGAAAAGCCTGGGAGGAAGACTACGAGCCTTCAGTACGAGCGGCCCCCAGAGGGACCACCGGAGACTGATAACGCCTGCACCAGTGGGAGGGTTTGGATTCTGGGAACTAATTAGAATAACCCTGCCTTTTGTAGAAGTAGTAATGAATATGTATTAGCCTAGCAGCATAAAAACCAGCCGCCTAATGTAACTTGTGTGCGTCTTGGTGGAGCAGAGACTCCTGGCGCACCCAGCGCTGCTTGCTTACCTCTATTCATTTAATAAATTGTAAATTTCAATTGCAATCCTATTTGGGACCCAGTCATTTATTACAAGTGGGCTCTCGTCCGGGAGGGCTTTGGTTCCTGATTTCTGGTTTGATCTAGGAGAGGCACCCCCACCATTTGGTGGCTGCTGTTTGAGTCAGGTCGGAACTAATGGCATCTTAAACCTGAATAAAGGTAAGCAAAGTTTCTGATTCTTTTTTTCAGCTCCCTTGCCAGCTGCAGCACTATATTTTGCCCATAATTGTGTGTGTGAAGATCCGAACGAAGATGACGGAGTCGTAAGCATTTAAAGCGTATACCGTTCGGTTGGGTGGGGTTCGGTTGCCTGTGTGTGTAAGAGTGTGACTGAGATGGAACTTAGTTCCGAAGCGATTGTGGAGGTTTTCTAACCGCGGTTCCAATCTCCCGCGAGGGACTTGGCCGGTGAAGGACCGAAGGGATTCCTATAGGATTTGTGGGTGTGTGATAGGTCCTCGACCCCCTGCAAGACACTCTTACTAAGGTAACCAAGGGCTATGGGAATTGCCAGAGTAAAATTCCTAGATGGGTCAGACAAAATCAAAGACCAGAGACCAGAAGAAAGGGAGCAAATTACCAGTCATACCACCAGAAAGTCCATTAGGAATAACGATTCGAAATTGGAATGATAGGGACCCCAGAAAAGGAAAAAGTAAATTAAAAATGGTCCAGTATTGTGTGACAGAATGGCCAAAGGAGCCTTTAAGACTACATGTCTTTTGGCCTGTTTTTGGAACCTTCGAAGACTGGATTTTCCAGGCCTTAAATATCCATGTTAATTCAAAGGAACCTTTTAGCCAGGAAGAAAGTGATTATGCAGGATTATGGATCAGGAAGACTTCAGGTCCTTTTCCAGCCTCAATATTTACACTAAAAGCAGGTAAGAAATTTGAAGAACAAGAAGAACATGAAAAAGAAAAAGAAGATAAACGTGAGCCGTTGGATAAGCTACCACCTCCATATCCTAACAATCCACCCCCGGCGGCTCCCCCTCCGGTGGCTGTGGTATCGCCACCAGTACCACCGTTGCCCCAGCTTCCACCACCAACAGCACCAGAATTAGACCGACCTCCGGCCGCATGCAGGAGAAGCAGGACGGAAGTATCTGAGAGGGCTTCTCTATATCCCTTAAGGGAGGTAACTGGTGTATAACTGGTGCGCGTCTTGGTGGAGCAGAGACTCCAGGCGTACCCAGCACTGTTTGCTTACCTCTATTCATTCAGTGAATTGTAAACTTTGATTGTAATCCTATTTGGGACTTTTATTTATTATAACAGACAACCTTGTAAAACACAGACAACCAGAACCCTTACAGCAATTAGGTGGAAATCACGGCGTAAGAAACATTACCACCTCAAAGAGTAAAAACCTCAAAAGAAATGTGACTTGTAACAGGCCAGCAGCTGTGTATTTTCTGTGAAGCACCAGCTAGATTATGAACCTTGAATAGCACAGTTAAAGGGGAAACAGGGGAGGGTCGGGAGGGTCCCGGTCCTCAGCAGAAAAAAAAAGTGTATAAACTGTGTATGGAATTAGTAGGCACCCTCCTGCTTGTGGGACACCCGCCATTGTAATCTCGAATAATAATGCTACTGTACTGAGATCCTCGACTCAGCCTATGCTATTTGCTACAGATTGATTCAGGGTTTTAAGGTTTCAGGGATTGGGCACTAGGGTTGGGTTTCAGGGTAAGGGGTTTCAGGGTTTATGTTTAGGATTTTAAGGTTTTTAGGGTTGGAGTTTTAACGGTTAGGGTTTTAAGGATTTGGGGGTTAGGGTTTTAAGGGTTTCAGGGTTAGCGTGTTAGGGTATTAGAGTTTTTTGGGTTGTAGTGTTGATATGTTTTTTAGGGTTAGAGTCTTAAGGTTTTATTTTTGGTCAGTTATTTACGGTTAGGCTTTTAAGATCTTTTTTTTTTTTTTTTTTTTTTTTTTTTTCAGGTTAGGTTCTCCAGGTCCAGGGTTTTGAGTATCCTAATTTTGGGGGTTTGGATTTTGAGCATCTTAATTTTTGGGGTTAGGCTTTTGTGTGCCCTAATTTTTGGGGATAGGCTTTCAAGCATCCTAAGTAATTGGGTTAGGGTTTTGAGCATCTTAATGTTTCCAGGATAGGGTTTGGAGCATCCTAAGATTTCGGGAAAGGGTTTTGAGCATCTCAGTGTTTCCAGGATAGGTTTTTGAGAGTCCTAAGTTTTTGGAATAGGGTTTGGAGAGTCCTAAGTTTTCTGGATAGAGTTTGGAGCGTCCTAATGTTTTCGGGATAGGGTTTTGAGCGTCCAAAGTGTTATAAGTTGCCCCCTTAATTAATTTTCATAGAGCATTGTATTAATCATAGAAAGGAATTTATTGAGTGAGCAAACATCAAGCAAAACAGCACTGGGCGGCCGGGGAGTCTCAGCTCCGCCAACGGCACGCACCTCACCCCCGCCAGAGTCCCTTTTTATTTATATTTTGCTAATTCCGGGATTACGCAGCACATCCTGGTATATTCTGCGACTGCGCGCACTGTTGCTAGGGGGTCGTCTCTGTCCCTCTGGTGGTCGTGAAGATGAAGGCCGTAGTCTTCCTCGGCGTTGTGGTTCAACTTCTTTTATTATTTGGTCATGTTGGCCCAGCGTTAGACAGGAAGGCATGTATGTCGATACACTACTTTAGCAACTTATCAGGAGATGGTTACATGAGCTTTGCAACAGTGTCTTTGAACAAAAGAGGCAACTGAGATGCAGAAGGAGAATGGGTTGGGGGGTCTGTTTTTTGTTACGTTAAGCAAAAGAATTTTCATAATGTCTAGGCAAGCATTATGAAGCTCCTTACTTCAGCAGGGAGCTTTCGCAACTCCCGCTCCTCAAACAGAACTCCTTGTTTTTATAATACAAAAGACAATGAGCAAACATTTATGGTGTATTATCCTAAGTTTTTGGGTTAGGGTTTTTTGCGTCTTAATGTTTTGGGGTTAGGGTTTGGAGCGCCCTAAGTTTTTGGGCTAGGGCTTTGAGCATTCCTAACGTTTTGGGTTGGGTTTGGGTTTTGAGCATCCTAAGATTTTGGGTTGGGGGTTTTAGGCATAGGTCTTCAGGGGTTTAGTGTGGTAAATAGTTTGGGTTAGGTCTGTAGGGGTTTCGAGGTTTTTTGGATGTTAGGGCTTGAGGCTTTTTTTGTAAGGGCGGTGAGGGTTCCAGTGAGTGCTGGTAAATGCAGTTCTCGAGCACTCGGCCTGTGATTGGCCATGCTGGCTGTGCGGGGAATGCTGGTAGGTGTAGTTTTCCGGCAGTGGGAGGCCATGTTGTGTGCCCAGAGCATGCCGGGAGATGTAGTTCTCGGGACTCCGGACTTCCGGGAGGCCATGTTGCGTACCCAGAGTATGCCGGGAAATGTAGTTTTCGGATTCGGGACTTCCGGGAGGCCATGTTGACTGCCCAGAGCATACCGGGAGATGTAGTTCTCGGGAACTAGGGTTAGGGGCTAGGGCTGGGGCTAGAGTTAGGGTTTCGGGTGAGGGTTGGGGTTGGGGGTTATTGTTAGGCTTAGAGGGTTAGGGTTAGGCTTAGAGGGTTAGGGTTAGGGATAGGTTAGGGGTAGGTTTAGAGGGTTAGGGTGAGGGTTAGGGGTTAGGGGTTGGGGTTGTGGTTAGGGTTAGAGTAAGGGTTAGGGTGAGAGTATTAGGGTTAGGGTTTGGGTTCAGATTAGGGTACGGGTAAGGGTTAGGGCAAGGGTAAATGTTAGGGTAAGGCTAAGGGTAAGGGTTAGGGTAAGGCTGAGGGTGAGGATAAGGTTTAGGTTTAGGCAAAGCGTTAGGTTTATGGTAAGGGTTAGGGTAAGGGTTAGGGTTAGGGTTAAGAGTTAGGGTAAAGGATAGAGTAATGGTAAGGATAAGGGTAGGGTAAGGATTAGGGTAAGCGTTAGGGTTAGGGTTAGAGGATTAGGGTTAGGGTTAAGGTTAGGGTTAGGGTTAGGGTTAGGGTTAGGGTTAGGGTTAGGGTTAGGGTTAGGATTAGGGATACGGTTAGGGTTAGGGTTAAGGTTAGAATTCTGTTAGGGTTAGGGTTAGGGTTAGGGTTAGGGTCTTAGGTTTAGAGTTAGGGTTAGGGTTAGGGATACCGTTAGGGTTA